>NW_005871289.1:209166-223019 GCF_000147115.1 Myotis lucifugus
CCGCTGCCTTAGAAAGATAAAATGTTTCCGGGCTTGGAGTGGGACAGAGCACCAAAGGGAATCAATGTTTTCTAGGTTTTAGGTGTTTTTTTTAAGCCCAGAAGACTTTATTTGTAGGAACTAGTATGCAGAAATTCAATATATAAGACAGATAGGGAGCTGCTGGGAGACGGAATCAGAGAGTTAAGCCCTAGGGCCTTTGCACTGCTTTGGAGCCCTAAGTCTCCAGGGGACCTAGTTTGACACCTCCCCTCCCCATATAATGAGCTAGCCCAGGGGTGGGCAAACTTTTTGACTCGAGGGCCACAATGGGTTCTTAAACTGGACTGGAGGGCCGGAACAAAAGCATGGATGGAGTGTTTGTGTGAACTAATATAAATTCAAAGTAAACATCATTACATAAAAGGGTACGGTCTTTTTTTTTTTTTTCAGTTTTATTCATTTCAAATGGGCAGGATCCGGCCCACGGGCCGTAGTTTGCCCACGGCTGAGCTAGAGGCTCAGAGAAGGGGAAGTGACTTGCTAGGGCCACATGAGTTAGTGACATGTCCTAGTGCAAAGGTGTTTCCTGTCTGCCTTGCCTTCTCCCCCAACCCTCTTACTCTGGGAAGGAGGGATGGTGCCCCAGGGGCCCTGGAGAGACTGTATTTTAAATTTTTTGAGGAACCACTGTACTATTTTCCACAATGGCTATACCATTTTACATTCCCACCAACAGTGTACCAGGGTCTGAATTTCTCCATATCCTTGTCAATACTTGTTATTTTCTGTTTGTTTTTTTTCTGATAGTAGTCATCCTAATAGATGTGAGGTGTTATCATAGTATGTAAATTAAAAAAAAAAACCCTGAACATGCAAGAAGAGTTAGTTTTGATAAGAGTAAATGGTGAAAATACTTGTAATAAAACACCCTAAACAAATACAGAGTCTAGTTGATGATAGGCATGTTTAGGGGTGAAGTGTTCTGGTGTTGGCAACTTACTTTGAAACGCATCAGAAACAGGATGGATTGATAGGTGATAAGGCAAATACGGGAAAATTTTAACAATTATAGAATCTAGGTGGTGGATATATGAGTGTTCACTAATAATTATTCCAACTTTCTTTATGTTTGGAGTTTTCATAATACATATTTCTCGGGGGATTTTCTTTGTTTTGGAGAATTTTTGCCCCTGACCAAGACTCCTTTAGAGAACATGGGACCTGAAGGGCTGAGAGGACCCCTTTAGCAATTCAGAAGCCTCAGGGGAAACTGACTAGGACCAACGGACCTAGAACTAGGGTCCTGGAGTAGGTGTGCATGTGGGTGGAGGGGGAAAGAGTAAAAGGATCAAGGGGACCAGCGATGGGGAGTGGAAAGAGGGAGGGCATTTAGAATCCTTTGAATGTTTGTGTGGGATGGACCATCTCTAGGCAGGAGATTACATAAAGTACTAGTTTTGCTGTTGTTTTAGGCTCGGAAGACTCTAGAGAGCCAAGGTAGCATTGTGACCTAGGAGAGGTCAGCTGGCCATGTGAGCAGGATCTCCACATGGCATGTTAGCACCAGGGTTCAGGGTTTGGTTCTCAGGACTGCAGGTCTAGAAACTAAAACATCGGAGTGCCCCATGTGTACCCAGGCCATGCCAGCCCACTTCCCAGGAAACAGTCCAGAATGATGAGACATGGAAGTACCAAGTGGATCAGATGTGTGGGGCCGATGGTCATTGCCATCTCTCTCCTGTGGGCGTGAGAAACAAATGTTTTCAGAAGCCTCCTTGGGGAGCAAAGCAACATAACAAGAGGAGTGAGTGGGGGGATGGTTGACATCATTGACTTTGGGTGGCCAATCACATGCCTGCAGATCTGATTGGAAGATTCATCTTGGCTGGACGTAGCCCGCTCTCCCCTGGCCAGGGCTGGAGGCACTCACAGTTTTGACCTGTGGTCTCCTTTCTAGACTCCATGCTTCTGTTAACAGATTTTACTCTTCATACGACAGTGAATTAGGCTGTGACATTTTAAGTCAGTTATCCCATAGGTATTTTCCACGAGTGAACACCACACCTTGGCACACGGGAGTCAGAGGTACATACAATAACCCATGGCTGGGGAGTGGGAGATGCTAAGAAAGTGGAAGAGGTGATGGTAGCGATAGATAGCTAGTTGAGTACCCAGACCAGTGATGGCGAACCTTTTGAGCTCGGCGTGTCAGCATTTTGAAAAACCCTAACTTAACTCTGGTGCCGTGTCACATATAGAAATTTTTTGATATGTGCAACCATAGTAAAACAAAGACTTATATTTTTGATATTTATTTTATATCTTTAAATGCCATTTAACAAAGAAAAAGCAACCAAAAAAATGAGTTCAGAGGTGACACGCATGTTATAGGTTTGCCATCACTGACCCAGACTATGTCAGACCCTTTTCAGAGTTTCTGGTCTCTATGGGCTCTGTTTGGACTATAATCCCGAGTCTTTCATGCCTCCCGTTTACTTTCCCAGCGGTTACGTGGAACCATTTTTGACGCTGGAGAGTGGATTTTTTCTGTAGACTCGATTTTGACAATGCATCTTGGTCGGAGCTAAAGCAAGCCTGCACTTGTCACTAATGTTGGGTCCGCTGGGGTTTTCTCTCATCATCTCAGCGGCAGTCCCTAGCCGAGCAGTCTTTTCCACATTGGCAGATAGAAAATTGTAAAACATCATTACCCTGGCTAACCAATGTATTGTAGGCGTTTGTCAAAATTCATGTCAAAACATTGCATGGTGTGTAATTAAAAAAAAACTTGAACCAATATTCAGTCTAGTTAATGATACGCATGCTGAACTATTTAGAGATAAAGTGTTCTGCTATTTGTAACTTACTGTGAAATGCATCAGAAATAGGATGAATTTAGAGGCACTCATTTTAGACAGTGAGGGAAACTTGTTGGGCGCTTTTTCACAGAGTACCATCACTTATTCACTGACTTTTAAGAAGTATTATTATTATTTTTAAATATATTTTATTGATTTTTTTTTTTTTACAGAGAGGAAGGGAGAGGGATAGAGAGTCAGAAACATTGATGAGAGAGAAACATCAATCAGCTGCCTCCTGCACACCCCCCACTGGGGATGTGCCCACAACCAAGGTACATGCCCTTGACCGGAATCGAACCTGGGACCCTTCAGTCCGCAGGCCGACGCTCTATGCACTGAGCCAAACCAGTTAGGGCTATTATTATTATTTTTTAACTTCAGAGGTGCATGTGTATTAAAAAAAAGCCAAAGAGTGAGTCACTTCACTTAAGTGTGGTGTGCATAACAGGGGTGTGTCATGCGGGAAAGCACTTTCCAATTGGGGGGCCGGAGATGCTGTGGTGCTGGGAGGGGCGGGAGGGGGAGGTAAGATGTGCAAAGAGCATGCCCCTGAGCCCCGCCCTGTAACTCAGCAGTCACGCTTCTTGGTGGAGGTGTGTGAGCAGCTTTCCAAGGCGCTGCACAATGACGAGTCTTTTCTCTCATCAGAGCTGACCGAGGCTGAGGGTCCTGTGTAGGATTTTTTTCTTCCTTGGGGGAACCTGGAATAAAGAAGTTCTGTATGTGATGCTATGGAAAGATCTCCAAAAGGGAAAAGAAGCACATGCAGAATGGTGTGGGGACGTGTGCACCAAGAGATGGAGAAAGAACGTGTACTCGCATTTGCTTCTATAGCTTCGGAAGGGCGAAGGGCCCCCCCCCCTCCCCCGGCAATGACAGTGGATTCTATTGGGATTGGGTGGAAGTGAGGCCTGGCCCGAGGCGGGATGCGGTGGGAGGGAGGCTTTTGCTGGACACTTTTTATCATTTTTGATTTTGCAACCCCTGTAAATAAATTTCCTGTTCATAATGGAATAAATGAAACATAAAAAGAGAGACTATACAATAACATGGAACAATGCTCTCTTCAGTTCCTTGGAAGAAGTAAAAATGGGGAATTTTAAGGCTGTGGATTCCCTGATTAATGATAGTTTCAGTTATGAAGATCAGCACTGCTCGGTGAGAAATAGAGACTCTGTGTCCCAGTGAGTGCCATGCACGTGGCTCTGATGAAGGGCAGACGTGTGGCTCTGCCGCCAGCGGTCATTGTTTTGATATTGGTTTTATTTCTCTTTGTTTTTTATTTCGTTTGTTTATTCTGTAGGTAAGTGTATCACCACATCTTTCTCCTTTCACACAGTTGCAGAAGAGCGTTGTTTTCTAGAACAGATTCTGCAAAGCAGGCGTCCTGTGATGGGAATCAAATTAGCTCCCTCACCAGAGTATCTGCCTTCCCTGGGGCTCCTTCTTTCTTGCTGTTTGAGGTTTTAGGGCTGGAGACGGTCTCGCTGGCTTTGATCTGGAGGCCCATGAGGAGAAGCCCTCCTGCAATCAGCATCTAATCAATTAGAACACAGACTTCCATTAGCCCCTCTTAAAACGGGCCTCTGTCCGTCTGTAAGGATATCTGGAGAATGGAAAAGTAAACACAGAATTAGGAATCCTAACATTAATGCAATTTTCATGCGTTATCAACTTACTCTGTGGTCTTTGAGATGCTATTAAAAATGCATGCAGGATGTGAGTGAGATAAAACATATCAAAATTCAAGTTGATTCCAATTTATAATGGCTCCAGTTCTCCGGCCCTCTGGCTTCCATCTGGAACACAGCCCAGAGCGGGGGAGTGAGCAGTGAAAAGTGCTGCCATGAAGCTCAACAAGCTCAGTTCAGAGGATGGTCTTGCCCACCCTCGGGGCCTGTGGAATCGGTCACTGGTTTCATATGAATAATAACGGTTCTCCCTTATTGGGCACTTACCGTGCACCAGCCAACATGCGTTATATGTAGTAATTTATTTAATCCTTACAACAACATAGTGAGTTAAGTTATTATTATAATTCTCATTTTACAGATGAAGAAACAAAGGGGTTAAGGGACTCGCATAAGGTCACACCGACAGTGGGTGGTAGAGCGACAGTGGGTGGTAGAGCGGTAATTTGATCCAGAGCCTATCTTATTAACCATCTCTCCTTTCATCCCATTTGATTGTGTGTGTGTGTGTGTGTGTGTGTGTGTGTGTGTGTGTGTGTGTAACACATAAATCTAAAAGGCTTGGCTATTTGATTTTCTGACTAAGCAGAAGCAAGCATAATCATAGCATCAAGAGACTGACTGGCAGCCTAGTGGTGACGGAGGAGGCGGAGGACCTGTAAGTTCAAGCTGTCTGGGTCCTTGCCAGGAGCCAGTCCTGCACATTTCAGTTGTCCTTTTAGGAACCACCCAAACAGCTCCGTACCAGGATACAGATGTATGAAGATGGCTGTGGCAGATGCTAGGAGCTAATCCCCAGTGTTCAGTTCCCCCTTCTCTCAGTAATAGAGCCGCCAACCTTTGCATGGACCGTGACTGCTGAGTCTCTTGCTGGTGGGCCATGTGGCTAAGCTTAGGCCTCTGGACTAGGAGCGCACGTGAGATGTGCCAGGTTGGACAAGCTCTGCCCTTCTGCCTTTTCCTCTCCACGGGCTTGGATGTGGTCTTGGGAGTCAGGGGGTGAGCAGGGAAATACCCAAGGATAACAGCAAAGGATGAAAAGGGCTCAGGCCCTTGACCCTGTGGAGTCACCATGGGCCTCCTGGACTATTCGTTTCTGCACTGTTACCTGAGAGAGAAACTCCCTTGTTTAAGCCATTTTATTTTATTTTTATTTTTAAAAATAATTCTTTATTATTGGAAGTATTATATATGTCCCCCTATTACCCCATTGGCCTCCTCCAGCCCCCCCGGCCTTCAGCACTCTATTGTCTGTGTCCATGGGTTATGCATATATGCATACCAGGTCTTCGGTGCATTACCTCCCACCCACCCAACCTCCCCCACCTTCCCTCCAAGATTCCGCACTCTTACTTTTTTTTTATAAAAAATATATTTTTATTGATTTCAGAGAAGAAAGGAGAGGGAGAGAGAGATAGAAACATCAGTGATGAGAGAGAATCATCGATTGGCTGCTTCCTACATGCCCCACACTGGGGATCCAGCTGGCACCCCGGGCTTGTGCCCCAACCGGAATCCAACTGTGACCTCCCGGTTCATAGGTTGATGCTCAATCACTGAGCCACGCTGGGCTGTCTAAGCCATTTTAAATTTCCCTTAGAGCAGCCGACTCACAGCCAATGAATGGACACAGGACATCAAGGAAAGAATATATTACGTTTGCTGTATTTTGTTAACAAGTCAAGGATATATTCAAAGCATGTTAGAAAGGGTTCAGTGGCAAGCTCTGAGGCCTAATAGGGGCAATTTTAATTATTTGGAACTTTCTAAATGCTGGTAGGACAAGGTTGGTGTTATAAGGAGAAGAGGGAAATTCAATTCCGTTCCACAGGTATTTATGGAATGGCTGCTATGTGCCAGGCAAGACTGATAGAGTCCGTGAGCAGGGCCACACAGATGGACATGTGGATATGACAGATCAACACGCGTGGGCACAGTACCCAACCCCGGCTTGGGGCATCAGGGAAGGCTCTGTGGAGGGACATCCAAGTAGAAGCTTTGCCGGCCGGCGTTCTAGCTCTTGGCGGGGCTGAGTTTTCCTTAAAGAGAGGAGGACTTGTGTCGTGCGGAAGCTGGAGCTGAAAAGCCCTCAGAGGCTCTGTGTCTTGAGAAATGTGTCCCATGAAACTAACATCTCAAGTTCCCCCTTCCCCCTGTCCTTCTTGTCCCAAGCTCCTCCCACCCCTGGGACAGGGTGACCAGTGTGCCCTCTTGGGTTGTGGGTGAGCAGATATTATCTAGGAATACCATCCAGGAGTCAAAAGGGTCTTCAGCTAATAGTGTCTTTTTTTGATAGTTCAGTTTTTCTTTTTTAATATATATATATATTTTTTTATTTCAAAGAGAAAGGGAGGGAGATAGAAACATCAATGGTGAGAGAGAATCATTGATCGGCTGCCTCCTGCACGCCCCACACTGGGGATCGTGCCCTCAACCTGGGCAAGTACCCTGGCCGGGAATGGAACCGTGACCTCCTGGTTCATAAGTTGACACTCAACCACTGAGCCACACCATCTGGGCTTCTTTTTTTTCAATTACAGTTTACATTTGGTATTAGTTTCAGGTGTACAGCATAGTGGTGAGACAATCATATACCAGTACTTCACCCCCTGATATTTCCAGAATAGTTACTACAATATTATTGACTGTATTTCCTGTGTTGTGCTTAGCTATAGTATCATTTCTTTCATCTTTTGTAGTAGGAAAAGCTGAAGCAGTAGCTAGGAGCTCGGGGAATAAAATAAAACAGTGCTCAGTAGCAGAGTTGGCTCCCACTCCCCCTCGTCCCCAATGACAGGCTGAATGATAACGGGCAAGTTACTTAACTCTGGTTGTCAGCTCTGGATGATGGCCTGAGCAGGGGGTTGTGGGGATGATAAATCGAAGGTATTAGATGGCACTTGGTGGACTGAGGAAGTCAGTAATTAATTGCTTTGGAAAGTCTTGCAGAAATATTGATGCCTGGAAGACGCTTGACATTGTCTTTCCCCAGACAGTATTAACTCGGGAAAAGAGTTCAGACTATGGCGGTTGGGGTAGCTGGTGAGTTGCAGTTGTATATTTTATACATATTTTTATTTGACTTTTAACAAAGATTAATCACATTTGTCTTTCATGCAAAACTTTGTGACCAGATTAAAAAAAGATACTAAAAATGGAATTAATAAAATACCCAAACAAAAGCCAATGAAATTTCAATGATAAGCAAGAAGGTTTCTATTTAGCCTGAATGAGTTAACATTGTCCTCTTTCATTGTCCTCTTTGATTTAATAGATAAGTATATTGAGCAGTAACTATTTGGCACACTGTACTAGTTATTTGCGTGCAAAAAAAAGTATAAAATTGCTTCCTGATGTTCTTAGGCGAGAGCATGAAATCCACAACTTAGTCTGGCAAGCCCTGTGTCCTGAGCCCTGCCTCTGCCCGCTTTTTTCTCCAGCTCCTTGCCCAGTTTAATTCTCGTCACAGCACTGTTTCTGTCTCATTTTCACATTTACTTCTCTGCCATTTAAAAACTTGTCATTCCCCCTAGCTGGTTTGGCTCAGTGGATAGAACCCTATGGACTGAAGGGTCCTGGGTTCGATTCTGGTCAAGGTTGTGGGCTCAATCCCCAGTAGGGGGTCTGCAGGAGGCAGCCGATCAATGATTCTTGCTCATCATTGATGTTTCTATCTCTCTCTCCCTCTCCCTTCCTCTCTGAAATCAATAAAAATATATTAAAAAACACCAAAGAAACTTGTCATTGAAAGGTGCACTTAGGTGACTGCTGGAAGGGTTTTTCGGTGGTCAGGGACTTAACATTTTTATTGTAAAAGAGACATAACCTAATATTTACCATTTTATCCATTTTAAGTATACAGTTCGGTGGCATTAAGTACAGTTACAGTTGTGCAACCATCACCACCATCCATCTCCAGAACTTTTCCATCACCCCGAAACGAAACCTACCCATTAAACTCCCCGTTCCTCCCTCCCCCAGCCCCCGGCAATCATCATTCTGCTTTCTGTCTCTATGACTTTGACTACGCCAGGGACTTTTGATATGAAGTGGGCTGGCCCTGGCCCTGAGGCAACACGTGTCTTCCATTTCTTTTTATTTGGCTTAAATGCATTAATGTCCGACTGTGTGGTGACAGTCCCCAGCCAGCAAGGGTGCCTTGCAGACGTTCTTACGGATTTTTCTCTCATTTCCTGTCATGGCCACGAGGAACCGCTTTGTAGCTCAGGTTTCAGTGTCAGACCACTGTCTGCAGCGTGGGTAAAAGGCGCGGCCAAGCTCACAGTGAAGCTCCCTGGCCCGCCCCAGGGATAAGTGGATCCTTCCCCTGCAGTGGTTTCAGTTTCGTGCTCATTGGTGGATGGACGCCATCCCAGGATAAATCATGTTGGAAGGACGCTGCTTCCAACAGGGATGATTTCCAATGCTGCTGCTTCCTCTGCTCTGAAAGACCTGCTTCCTAAACACGAAGGTTTCATATCCAAGCGTGTTTAGAAGGAAATGTGTTAAGTGTGTAGGTCTGCCCCTTTCCTGCCCTGACCCCTTCCCTAAGCCGGAATCTGCTTAGCTGAGCTGGGAACATCTGGCACTCTTTTTTTTTAAAAAAAAATATTTTATTGATTTTTTTACAGAGAGGAAGGGAGAGGGATAGAGAGTCAGAAACATCGATGAGAGAGAAACATCAATCAGCTGCCTCCTGCATACCCCCTACTGGGGATGTGCCCACAACCAAGGTACGTGCCCTTGACTGGAATCAAACCTGGGACCCTTCAGTCTTCAGGCCAATGCTCTATCCACTGAGCCAAACCGGTTTGGCCCTAACCGTTAGGGCCACCTGGAACTCTTCAAGGTCTATTCCATCTGGGAGAAAGGCACATCTGGTTACTGTGTTTCTGGAAAATGAAAAGGCAGAATAGAAATGTGAAAAGGTTGCAGCATATTGGAAGAACACGTCCATGCCTTATTGCAGAGCGTGAGAACCATGGGGACATGACTGGAGGAAGTGGCAGTCCTGCAGCCGAGGTCTTAATCTCTCCAAAGCCCCACAGAGTGAACAAGTGAGCAAAGGGTCAGAAACGATGACCACGTGTTTATCGTAGGAGTTGGAGAAGACTGGAGGGGGGGCTGTTTTCCCCTCCACTTTAAAGTAATGAGGACCAATTGCTTCCTACTCCCTCTCTCTTCCTCTCTGTAAAAAATCAATAAAATATATTTAAAAAAAAAATTCTTGTTCTCAGTTTATCACACCCTCCCTGTGTTAGAACTATACACCCACACTGTGCCACGTGACTTTGAATGATCTCCCACTGGTGTGGATGGAGCCTATGTCCTCACTTTACTGATTCTGGGTTTTCCCACGTGACTGTTTTGGCCAACAGAATGTGGGTATAAGTGATGGTATGCCAGTTCACTCGCCCCTCTGGTGCTTATGCCACACAACATGAGCAGAACGCATTGGGGAGCTGCTGACCCCAGGAGAATGAGACAGGTCTCAGGGAACAAACTTGAATCTAAGCTGCACCCTCAAGCCAGGCTGACCTGCAGTAGACTGATGAGAGCTGACCTCCAGACCCATGAATATTCAAAATATATGCTTATTGTAGGCCACTGAGTTTTAGGGAAATTTGTTACAGAGCATTACTATGGCAATCGCTGACTAATGCAAAGACCAAAATGCAGAAGTAGAGAGTGAAAGGATAAGTGAAGTAGATGGATGATATAGGAATAAGGAAGGAAGCGATGGTGGGGTCTGAGCATAGAGGAAGTAGGGAAGGGCTTGAAGACGACGACGAGGGGGAGATGAGTGGAGAGGAATACTGCAGTTGCATTCAGATGCTGGATGGACAGTGGTAGGAGAGCAACACACACACACCCTTCCTCTGTGCCTCTGGTGAGCACTGGGCTTCCTGGTGTCTTTGTTCAGTGTGGCCATTGTCTAGGACAGGGGTGGGGAACCTTTTTTCTGTCAAGGGCCATTTGGATATTTATAACATCATTCATGGCCCATACAAAATTATCAACTTAAAAATCAGCCTGCTATGTTTGGTCACACATTTAATTAGCTCACTCCTAATGCCTTGGCCAGGCCTGATCAAATGATTTCACAGTCCTTATACAGCCTGCAGGCTGCACATTCCCCACCCCGGGTCTAGGAGGTAGAAACTTGATTCCTAGCGGGGGCCGGGGGGCGGAGGGGGGCGGTCTAGACTTTTAGTTTTGGGCTTATCTAGGCGTGTGTCTTTGGAGCAACAATAAAAAGAATGAGCATGTGAGATCTAAGGACAGAACTCTGTGAATGGGTACTGGCACCACTAGCCACTCACCGGATGCTCCCGAACTTAAACAAGTTCTTAGCACAGGGAACCAGCCCTCCACAGCGCGGACACATGCTGTGAGCTGGGCTCTGTGAGGTCTTGTGACGTTGGGGCAGTTACTTATTCTCTCAGACTGAGATTTGGAGATGATGGAAATAACAGTACCTACCCCATAGCCTTGCCATGAGGAATTGAGCGTGAGATTCTGGCACAGAGTAAAGCCCTCCATACATTAATGTCAGTAACTGTGCTGCCACTTTGTAATAAGAACTGATACCTGATGTTCAGGGAGAAATTGATATGTCTTGTTTTTTTGCTGAGCCTGGATACCTATAAAGGTAGGAGTCCCACCAATCGGAGTGGAACACCTGACCAAGTCCTGGACTCGCGCTGGTGACACTCTGAGCAGAAAGCAGTCCTCCACCGTTGGTTACCTTCTTCCTCAGCCCGCATCAGCCAACCTGCTGGCTTCTCTTTTTTCTCTTCCTCAGGAAGTCTCTGTGTGTTCTTAGGCTTGTGTGTGAGGAAAGGTGGCGGTGGACCTGAAGGAGCAGGGCTCAGTAGGACAGCCCGTCTTACCCCAGTTTGGGCTGTGGCACTGCATCATTCTAATCGGCTCTGCCACCACAATCTAGGTGAGTCATGGTTTGTAAAATGGATCAGGTGACCTTTATCATGGCTCCAGCTGGGGTACTTTTAGGCAGACTGGTCTGTGAACCCTAAATTGCATTTATTTCTAAATCTGCTGTATACATTTTATTTACTTTTTCCTTTAAAAATATTTTTATTGATTTCAGAGAGGATGAGAGAGGGAGAGAGAAAGAGGGAGAGAGAGAGGGAGAGAGAGAGAGAGAGAGAGAGAGAGAGAGAGAGAGAGAGAGAGAGAGAGAGAGAAATGTCAATGATGAGAGAGAATCATTGATCAGCTACCTCCTGCTTGCTCCACACTGGGGATCAAGCCTGCAACCTGGGCATATGCAAGAATTGACCAGGAATTGAACCGTGACCTCCTGGTTCATAGGTTGATGCTCAACCACTGAGCATGCCGGCTGGGCCTGTATACATTTTATACATTTGCTCCAGTTCTATCTTGGACACTTCTCAGGGGAGAATTTCCAGACCAATGGGCTCCCTGCCCAGCCTTTCCCAATTTTCTAGAGGGTTTTTTTTTTTTTGGTTTGGTTTGAGAAAGATGAAGGAGAGGGAAAGGGAAAGGGAGAGGGAGAGGGAAAGGGAGAGAGAGAGGGAAAGGGAGAGAGAGAGGGAGAGAGAGAGAGAGAGAGAGAGAGATCAGTTGCCTCTTGTATGCACCCCAACCAGGAATTGAACTGGCTACTTTTCCATGTACAGGACAATGCTCAACCCACTGAGCCACACTGGCCAGGACCGTTTTTCTTAGAGTTGTGTGGAGGAGCCCGCCGGCCCAGGAGGCAGTCCTCCCTGTTTGCTTCCTAAAGCCAGCCTTTCTGGAGGCTCTTTGTCCTGGTCCTGGTTCAGACACCTGAGTGAGGATGCAAGGGGCTTAGCAGCCCTTCTCTCAGAGCGTGTGGTGAGCAGGGCCAGGTGGATGACCCAACCCCTCCCCAAAGACCAGCTCTTCAACAGCCTACAAGAAAGAACATGGCTTTAATTGTTTTCTCTCCTTGCCCATTCCCCAGGAGAACAGGCCAAATACTGTTCACTTCTCTTGCATCAGATTTGAGTTTGTTCTTCATGATGATATAAATCAGCCATAGAAGGAAATGCTCTTAACAAAAGCACACACTTATTGGCTTCTTACCATCTGCCTTTCATTCTAAGTGCTTTATGTGTATTTACTCATTCATCTGCTCGGTCACCTTGGGAGGTGATAATGTCACCCTCCTTTGCAGAAGAGGAGACTGAGTCTCACAGAGCCTCACTTGCCCAGGGGTGTACAGCTGGTAAGTGGAAGTGGCAAGATCTACACCTAAGGAGTCTGGCTCGGAAGCCTGCACTGGTACTCACTATGTCACAAGGCTCATCTTTGCAGTACTGGCTGGCTTGAAGGTCATTTCCTGGAAAAGTAAGAAATATTCAGCAATGTTCAGAGATTTGGCAGACTTTTAATAGGCCCGAGGAAGAATCTGGCCCCCACTGGAATGTTCCACTTAGAATATGGATTACTTAATGCCTCTTTGTCCTCAGCTTTGAGCCCCAGGTACCGATTTCCAGGAAACAGGAAAAGTGTATTCTATTTCCTATTATTATGCCAACATCTCAAGTTGGCTGAAACCAAGTTAACCATTTCCAGTCACCCCCCTTTCCTCTTTAGCTCACACGGGAACTAATGTACAGTGAGGCCCATTTTCCCCGAGACCCGATGCCCTCGGGCTAAAAGTCTTGGCGTGTCTTTGCCTCCTCTGTTTGGTTGGCTTCTCATATCCAGTGAGTCCCTTCTGGCCTGGCCCTCCCCCCCAGACGGTGGCTTTCCCATCTCATCAGACTAATCCACCTAGAGCACTAGGGCTCCGGCAGGAAAGACATGGTCTTCTCAAGCTTGGTAGTTGCAACATGTAATAAACGTGTCGGTGAAAACAGCACCAAGTGTTAGACCGGTGGGGTCAGATCAGACCTTGGTTCAGCAGCCTCAGTACTTGAGTGCTGGCTAGGAAAGAATTCAGAGCCAAGAATCAAACTAAAGTTTATTTATTTCAAAATATATTTTTATTGATTTCAGAGAGAAAGGGGGAGAGAGAGAGAGAGAGAGAGAGAGAGAGAGAGGAGAGAGAAACATCAATGATGAGAGAGAATCCTTGATTGGATGCCTTCTGCATGCCCCCTACTGGGGATCAAGCCTGCAACCCGGGCATGTGCCCTTGACTGGAATCGAATCCGGGATCCTTTAGTCCACAGGCCGACACACTATCCACTGAGCCAAACCGGCTAGGCCCTAGCAGCTGGGGTGAGAAAGTTTATTTAGAAAGTCACAGGGGTAGAAGTGACCCATGGAAGAATGGGCTTGAGAAACACTTTATAGAGGCAAA
>NW_005871289.1:223119-224951 GCF_000147115.1 Myotis lucifugus
GGGGGGGGGGGGGGGGGCTGAGGGGGAGGGGGAAGACTCTCGTACAGGGTAGGAGCCCAGGCTCTGAATCTAGAGAGACTCTGTTTAAACTCCAATTTTGCCAGTTACTAACCAGACTAGTACTTCACCCCTCTGAGTCTCTTTTGTCATTTGCACATGAGGATGATTCTTATAGCCCTTTACTATTGTAGGATTAAATGAGATAATGAGTGTGAAGAGACTGGCACAGCATAGGTACTCGATGGGAAGAGACTGAGTTTTACTCACCTTAGAATCCCTGCCCCCTAGCAGATGCCTTGCACATAGGAGGTGCTGGGAACTTGCCTGCCCTGAACTGGTGGTGAGGACCTTTGAGGATTTGGGAGCTGGTGATGTTAGCAAGCTCTAGGTACTAGTAGCTAATGCTCCCTCTCCACATCTCTGCAAGATCCCCTCTGCCTGCCGCTGAAGGTTTTCAAAGGCGATCCTGAGTCACTAATCCATTCAACACCCATTTTCCCAGCGCCCTCTTTGTATGAATCCCTGTGGTGCCTCAACAGAATCTCCTGCCACAATTTCCTTCCCATGTCTTGGCTTACACTGCCCTCTGGTGTGTGCTTAGGGGACAAGCAGGTTAAATGAGGGTTTGTGGTGACTTTTTTTTGACATTGAGGAAGAGGCTCCCCTATAGCGGCTGCCTGTCTGCAGTACTGTTGAGGGGAGAGGAATGTTTAAGACCCCCCCTCCCCAATTTAGCTTGCAACTCCTATGGTTTTCCAAATACAAGGTTTTGTCCCTCACCACTCAGCCATCAAATAAGACTGTCCTCCCAGTCTCAAGTTTCTCTATGGCAGGCAATTTGTGTCTGGCCAAGACCCAAAAGGAACAGGGTGGTTTGATGTCATTCCCCATCTGCTGTCTGCTTTTCTCGACTCCCCGGGCACCTAATTCTTAGAGCTGCCCCAGCTGCTTTCAAGGGTCTGGGGTAGCAGAAGGCATCAGAGCTGACCCTCCCTGTCCCAAGCCTGCAACAGCCTGCCCGTCCGCTGCTTCCACCACCTTGCCTCCTGTGGGATTGCCTTCTCAGAGGTGAGCTCTGGGTCAGGGGAGGTGAAGTGGGGTCCCACGGGCAGAGGGGGTCAATGGGCGCTTAAGTCCAACACACCTTCTATTGACCTTGCCATGAAGCCTGCCAGAACCATGTGCCTTTTACCATTAGGCTGAATCATGAAATTGCCTATGTGCAACCATTTTTGGCCTACAGAATCAGCAATTTTATATGGCTCAACGTAATACTTAGGCACATCAACCCTGTGTGTGCTAGTGTAACCGGACAACCAATGGGTCCGGGCTGCCTGTCGCTACTTGAGCCAATTAAGCAGAGACAGGATTGAATCATATATGTTTATTCCAATAATGGCGGCAGTGTGGGAGAGCAGTAGGTCATCCACAAAAGTCTGCTCTACCCCCCTCCATAAGCCAGCTGCTTATATTGGCTAGAAGGGCAATGATTACGTGGGAAAGTAAGAATTACAGGCATGGGGAAGTAGGCCAGCTATAATGATTACAGGCAATAGGGCTGGGGGTTGCAACGTGCAGGCGCCTCCAGGACTACATTGTTTCAGCCATGGGGTTGTAAATCTTTCCATAATGGTAGGCAGTTCTCGGAAAAGAGGATGGACCGCATTCCGATGTTAGCTCCCATGTCCCGGGGCGTACAGCTCTCGGCCAGGTTAGAAGGTGCTTTCTCTAACCAGAACAGAACCGTCATGGTTAACAGAGCATGAATCATATTTCTTATGATTATAGCTCGTCCCCACTATCCTATTTCTGCCCCTAACACTAGTAGTGGC
>NW_005871289.1:227000-228592 GCF_000147115.1 Myotis lucifugus
CGTTGGTTGCTTCCCACACCGACCGGGAAGAACCTGAAACAAAGATATGTGCCCTTGCCAGAAATCAAACCAAGACTTCTCCAGTGCGTGGGCCGACGCTCTAACCCCTGAGCCACGCTGGCCAGGGCTTAACACTGCTTTTCTGTATTTTCCAAGATTACTACAATGACCACTTACTTTACAATTTGTAAAAAAATTGTTATTAAAAATAAAAACAAGGTATCAGTTTTTTCACTGCACCTAGGGAGAAATAAGATCTAAATTTGCGGGACTTAAACTAGACTTGGAGAAAAGCTTTCCATGCAAGACTGATTAGCGGTAGAGCCCTAATTGGTTTGGCTCAGTGGATAGAGCATCCGCCTGCGGACTGAAGGGTCCCAGGTTTGATTCCAGTCAAGGGCATGTACCTTGGTTGCGGGCACATCCCCAGTAGGGGGTGTGCAGGAGATCAGCTGATCGATGTTTCTAACTCTCTATCCCTCTCCCTTCCTCTCTGTAAAAATAAATCAATAAAATATATTAAAGAAAGAAAGAAAGAGCGGTAGATTTGGAGTGAGGAAACTTGGAAATGAAGCTGTTGTCTGGGTGACCTTGAGCAAGCCCTTGCTCAAATTCTGCTTTCTATTTTGAAAAATGCAGCTGGCTGCCCACGGACGATAACATTCACCAGGGCGCCTGGCCCAGAAAAGGCGCGTTGGAAGGGGTAGGCGATCCTGGCTAATCAACCAGTTATAAGCGGACATCTGCAAGCTGGTGACGGGCTCATCCTTCATTGCCGCAGAGGCTACCTTTCCAATGAAATGGCCCGGAGAAGAGCCACAACTTTTTTATTTTATTTTTTTTAAGTCCAGAAACGCTGAGCAACTTTTCCTGTGGCCCTGGAGCCCCGCCATGGCTGGAGCCTCTGGTTCTTCCCATTTCAGAAGACCAGCACATGACGAGGACCACTGAGCCCTGAGAGGTAGAGGGAGGAGGGCTGGGAAGCCCCGCGCATAGTGCACACCCCGCCCTGCCGCGCGCTGCTGGGGGTGGGGGTGTGGGGGAGTCGGGGGGTGGGGGTGTCCAGGCAACCCCGGAACGCGCCTCCGTGGAGGTGCAGGCGGCGGCCTTGTCCCCTCCAGCCTTTGGCTCTCGGTTCCTCGGCTGCCAGTTGGTGAGTTGATCTCACCGCATCTTCCCTGGACTCTTCCCTGCGTAGAGCCAGGGGTGGGGTGGGGGGTGGGGGTGGAGGTGGGGGTGGGGGACATCCAAACCGAGAAACACCAGGGAAGCTCTAATTAAGAGGCCAGCTCTGCCTTCTTGACTTTCAGTGGCTCGCGGAGTTTGTTTGTTTTGATGGCTGCCTTTCTTACAAATGTGTTTTCTTTGTCTCCGGGTTGCTTGCTTGCTCATTCATTCATTCATTCTTTTTGTTTGTTTGTTTTTCAGAGAGGAAGGGAGAGGGAGAGAGAAATAGAAACATCAATTATGAGAGAGAATTCTAGATCGGCTGCCTCCTGCACACCCTCTACTGGGGATCAGCCCACAAACCAGCGGGAATCAAGCCCTGACCTCCTGGTTCATAGGTCCATGCTCATCCACTGGGTGCTTGA
>NW_005871289.1:230980-232264 GCF_000147115.1 Myotis lucifugus
CACTGTCTTTCTTCATCTCATAGTATTTTAGCGACTTGTCCAAGTTCCCTATCTTACGGCTTGCTGGATATTTATCGCAGTCGAATAGCAATTGTGATAAATGGTGACCCTTTGAAGAAGGATGCACCTAAGCTTATTTGTTCCTCACCCCAGCCTCGTGAGCTGGATAGGAGGTGGGGCAGCCCTGGGAGCTGGGCACGGAGAGGTAACTGACCTGCTTGAAGTTACTGGATGTGCCTCTACACGCGGGAGCATGGGTATTGGAGTGGAAAGGCTCAGACCCTTCTACCAGCGCAGAGGTGGAGAGGCAGCTTGAGTCCATGTTCAAGTGTCTCCCGGTCGTGTTCGAGGCTGAGTTACTTCTGGAAAGATCCTGTAGTCAGTTCAATCTGGAGAACGTGCTGTTTGCCAGTTTAGCAAAGAGACTGCTCTTTTGTCCTTATCTGTCAGAGGTCTTCCCTGCTATAGCAGCTACAGGTCTTATTTATTTATTTATTCATTCATTCATTCATTCATTCATTCATTCATTTATGGTGAAAAACATATAACGTACAATTTTCCATCTTTTTTTTCAATTATAGTTCACATTCAATATTATTCTGTATTAGTTTCAGGTGTACAATATAGTGGTTAGACAATCATATACTTTACAGAGTGGTCCCCCTGATATTTCAAGTACCCCCCTGGCCCATACATAGCTATTACAATATAATTTTCCCCCCATTGACCTCTCCCTGGCCACTCCCACCCCCCAGCACATGCCCTCACCCCCCTAGTGCCCGTGTCCATTGGTAATGCTCATATGCATGCATACAAGTCCTTTGGTTGATCTCTTATCCCCCTTGTTACCCCCACCCCTCTTTCCCTCTGAGGTTTGACAGTCAGTTCGATGCTTCTCTGTCTCTGGATCTGGATCTATTTTTGTTCGTTAGTTTATGTTGTTCATTATATTCCACAAATGAGTGAGATCATGTGGTATTTATCTTTCTCTGACTGGCTTATTTCGCTAGCATAGGGCTCTCCAGGTCCACCCATGCCACAGGGCCACTTGTGTTGGCAAAACAAAAGTTTCTTAAACAAAACAAGGAAATATGCCAAACCGGTAGATGTGATTTTCACTGCTCACTGCTCAGGGGTATGTAATGCATTCGATTTCCTCCCTAAGACGAGAATTAGAACTAAACAGAAACAAAAGCAGACCAAGACGAGAAAAACTTTGTGAAAGGGACCGCCTCTGGATACCATTCTAGTAGCAACACAAATCTCTTGGCTTTTGGTTGAACT
>NW_005871289.1:234109-236460 GCF_000147115.1 Myotis lucifugus
TGAGCCAAACTGGCTAGGGCAGGATATGACATTTCTTAGCCCTCCAGCAGCGGACCTTTGTTTTTTTTGCCAGGAGTGTGGTGAAAACCCTAGATCACCTTTTGGATTCTTATTACCCAAGTTATTAAGAATATTACCAGTGGCATACAGGGAGCTTAGCCAATGAGCGGTCAGAAAAGGTGTTTCCTCTGTAGTTCACACCAATCACTGGCTTGGCCCCCCACCCAGGCCTGACGCCTCGGCTAGAGGCGTTGACCCCCATCACCCTCCGATCGCCGGCTCCACCCCCAACCCAGGCCTGATGCCTCTGGCCGAGGCTTTAGGCTTGGGCAGGGGCCCTCCACAGCTCTGATGGCCGGCTCCGCCCCTGCCCAGGAGCCCCCTGGCTCAGGCCCTTCCTACACTGCTCAGGGCTCATACGGGGCCTACCTCGGAGTGACCTGGGTGCCGATGATGTTCCCAGGACCCAGGGCACTGGGTGCCTATGTATGCAAATTAACTGCCATTTTTGTTGGGTTAATTTGCATACTCATCCAATTGGCTGGTGAGTGTAGCGGAGTGACACCAATTTGCATGTTTCTCTTTTATTAGTGTAGATACCCAGTCATATCTTTTGCCCATTTTTTTTTTATTTTTGGCTATTTATTTTAATATTATACATTCATAAAAACTCATAGGTTGTTTCTGACCTGGTGGCTCAGTTGATTGGAGGTTTATCCCATACACTAAAAGGTTTCTGGCTTGATCCCTGGTCAGGGCATGTATGGTTGATGTTTCTCTCACATCGCTGTTTCTCTCTCTCTCTCTCCCCCTTCCTCTCTCTCTAAAAATCAATAAAAACATATCCTTGGGTGAGGATTAAAAAAAACAAAAACCCTTATAATTTGTCATGACTATTAACTCTTGATTTCAGAGAGGAAGAGAGAGAGAGAGTTTCAAGCTTATGGATGCTTTTGACTGTCTTTTTATTATTATTATTATTTTTTTTTCTCTCAAAATATATTTTTATTGATTTTTTACAGAGAGGAAGGGAGAGGGATAGAGAGTTAGAAACATCGATGAGAGAGAAACATTGACCAGCTGCCTCCTGCACACCTCCCACTGGGAATGTGCCCGCAACCAAGGCACATGCCCCTGACCGGAACCGAACCCGGGACCCTCCAGTCCGCAGGCCGACGCTCCATCCACCGAGCCAAACCGGTTTGGGCTGTCTTTTTATTATTGATCTCTAATTGTATTGCATTGTGGTCAGAGAGTGTGGAATATTTTATATTTCTTGCCACTACTTTGGAGGCTCAGTATATGGGTGGTTACTCCTTTAGCTTCTGGGGACCTGTGCTCTCCTTTTCACAGCTCTGCTCCTTTCTCAACTCTCCACTGGGCTCCATTCCATCCCAACTACTCACACCTTCACTGTCCTTGTGGCTGCTCTGGGCCCTACAGCATGTTCCAGAACAATATGTTCTTTCCACTCTTGGCTGGCCCTGAGAATCAAACACCTGAGGTGCTTTCTTTTTTTTTTTTTAATACATTTTTTTTTTCCAGAGAGGATGGGAGAGGGCGAGAGAGATAGAAACATCAATGATGAGAATCATTGATTGGCTGCCTCCTGCATGCCCCCTACTGGGCTGGGGATTGAGCCCACAACCAGGGCATGCGCCCTCCACTGGGATCAAACCCAGGACCCTTCAGTCCTCAGGCCAATGCTCTATCCACTGGGCCAAACTGGCCAGGGCCTGAGGTACTTCTTAAACACACTGATTCCCAGGTCTTCCCTGGAAGGTCTGGGTCAAAGCCCTGGAATCTGCATGTTATTGAACAAGGGCCCCAAGGTGGTTCTCATGACCAGCAAATGCGGGGCATACTGTGCAGCTGGGAATCAAGGCATAGTAGGACTAGATGGAATGCAGTGCTGAGTAGGAGCATCTATTTTGTGCCAGGCTGTGTTCTGAGCTACTACGATGGCTAAGACACAGTCTGGTGGGAAAGTTGTGTATATAAATGAAAGATGACACGACCGTGTGAGGGAGTTTCTGAGGACAGTTCTTTGGGTTCTGATCCCCAGCAATATTCATTAGTCTTTCCATGAACAAATCCTTTGGAAAATTGTAATGAGATACTCAGTAAACATACAGTGACATATAGCTCAAGTCAGATCTTATCTCTCTCACTTAGTTCAGAGTAGACTATGAGGAGGGGCAAGTAATCCTATCTAATAATAGACAAACATGGTAATTGACCGTACCTTCACTACACCTCCCATCAGCTAATCAGCGCAATATGCAAATTAACCACCAACAAAGATGGCGGCTAATTTGCGATACTGCAGGCAGGGCTGGATAGTGCTAACC
>NW_005871289.1:237917-240141 GCF_000147115.1 Myotis lucifugus
TCTGACTGCAAGCTTAGGCCTTGATCCCCCGGGGAAGTGGGCCTAAGTTGACAGATGGACATCCCCCAAGGGGTCCTGGACTGTGAATTGGGCGCAGGCTGGGCTGAGGGGACCCCCCCCCCCCAGTGCACAAATTTTTGTGCACTGGGCCTCTAGTCTATAATGATAAAAGGGTAATATGCTAATTAGACTGGACATCATTCTGTACATCCTTCTGGATGAAGCCGGGGCCAGAGGGAAGCCCGGGTCCCAGGTGCCTGGGTCTCGGGTGCCTGCGGGCGGCCTGAGCAAAGCCCTGGTCCCGGGTGCCAGAGGGAAGCTGGTGCTGGCAGCCTGGGGAAAGAAGGCCTATTCTTGTACAAATTTTGTGTATCAGGCCTCTAGTATAGCATAATGGTTAGGATTTTAGACTGTGCTGTCATAAGGACTGTGATCAAATCTGGGCCAAGATGTTTACTTTCTATGTGGTTTTAGGCAAGTTGCTTCACCTTCTGAGCCTCAGTTTCCTCATCTGTAAAATGGAAGGATAATAATACCTACGTCTGTGCGTAGTTATGAGAATTAAATGGGGAAAATGTGTGTGAGATGTCAACATAATATCCAGTACACAATATGTGCTCAAAAAATGTTAATTAAAAAAAGAAGGCACTTTGACCCTTTGCAACAGCATGGATGGACCTGGAGTATATTATGCTAAGTGAAATAAGCCAGTCAGAGAAAGACAAATACCATGTGATCTCACTGATATGTGGAATCTAATGAACAAAACAAACTGATAAACAAAATGGAACCAGAAGCGTGGACACATGGAACAGACTGGCCGGTGCCCGAGGAGAGGGTGGTGGTGGTGACTGGATAAAGAAGGTGAGGGGATGAGTTCCAGAACATATATGCATACCCCGTGGACACGGACAGTAGTTTGGTGAAGGCCAAGGGAATGAAAGGTGTGGGGGGAGGGTGGAGGTGGGCAAAAGGCATGGAAAAGGGGGACACCTGCAATTATGTCAACATTAAACATTTTTAATTAAAAATTATAATCTAGGGAACAAGATAGAGTGGAATGTTATTGTCATAATGTAATCAAATGGGGATATCTATGTGTTGCAGGTACTAGACACAAGGATTCTCTGGAATCTAAGGGATGCTCTGCCAACACAACACAACGTCCTCTGGCCAAAGGGTCAGCCCCTCGTCTCCTGTTGTCACAGGTCCAAGTGTCAGTGAGCCTCCGGGCCCCTGCAGAGTGTCTGCTCACCCAGCGTAAGTACGGATCCGGTGAGGAGCCACTGACAGCGGGGCAAACTCTGACCAGGGAGCCAACAGTCTGATGGGTAGCTCGACATCTTTGGGAAGAACATGGATTCTGGAGCCAGACCAGGTTAAAATCCCAGCTCTCCCACTTAGCATCTGTGTGAATTTGGGCAAGTGATTAGCTGACTCCCTGGCATATAATAAGTGCGGTGCCAGTGCTTGCTATTATGAAGTTCAAAAGCAGGTGAAACGAAACTCTGTGTTTTAGGAATACATACATACACACCTAGGTGGCAAATCTTAGAGAAAAGCAGAGAAATGATTACTATGAGGGTCCGAGTCAGGATAGTGGTTACCTCTCTGGGAAAGGAACACACTGATGGCTTCTGGGGAGCAGGCGGGGAGGGCTGGCCTTGCTTTGTTTGTTTCTTGTCCTGGACGTTGGCTCTATAATTATTTATAATAGTGTATTTATAGTTTATGTTTTGTGTATTTTTCTCTGTGTATATATCTTTTACAGTAAAAATTTTGAAAACCTTATTTTAACAAATTTTGTTATAATGAAAGTAATTTCAATTCATTGTGAAAATTTTGAAAATATAAAACCAGCATTAAAAAAAAATCACAATAGCCTGGCCAGCATGGCTCAGTGGTTGAGCATTAACCTAGGAACCAGGAGGTCACGGTTTGATTCCTGGTCAGAGCACATGCCAGGGTTGCACGCTTGATCCCCAGCAGGGGGCGTGCAGGAGACAACTGATCAATGATTCTCATCATTGATGTTTCTCTCTCTCTCTCTCTCTCTCTCTCTCTCTCTCTCTCCCTCCCTCCCTCCCTCTCTGATATCAATAATCCTATATAATAAAAGCCTAATATGGTAAGTGTCCAGTCGTCCAGTCGTCCATTCCATTCAACCAATCAAAGCATAATATGCCAATGATATGCTAAGGCTGTTCAACCGCTCACTATGATG
>NW_005871289.1:242653-243890 GCF_000147115.1 Myotis lucifugus
TGATGGACATTTGAGTGTTTTCTATTTTGGGTTGTTATGAATAATGCTGCAATTATATTTATGTACATATATCTGTTTGAGTGTCTGTTTCAGTTCTTTTTTTTAAAATCCTCACCCGAGGATATGGAGAGAGAGAGAGAGAGATCTATCAATGTGAGAGAGAAACATTGATTGGTTGCCTCCCCTATGTACCCCAGTCAGAGATTGAACCTGTAACCTAGGTATGTGCCCTGATGGGGAATCTAACCTGCAACCTTTTGGTGTATGGGACGATGCTCCAACCCACTGAGCTTCTGTTTTCAATTCCTTTGGGTAAATCCTAAATGCCCAGGAGTGGAATTGCTGGGTTTTATGGTAATTCTATATTACATTTTTTGAGAACCCACCAAACGGTTTTTAAGCATGCATCTTTTGAATATATTTTAATCTCTCAAATTGTGAATAAATGAATTACATGCTCATGAGTGTGTATGGAAGGGTGGGCCTAATCATTATAAGTGAGGATAATTCTGGTGTAAGATGTGTAAGATTGGGTTCTAAATACCAGCCTGAGCACCTGGAAGACTCTAACCCTTCCGCTTCCTTGCCAGCCCTGCTGCAGATGTGGACCTGAAATCCTCCGGCTCGCATTCTGATCACGCCTCTGAAACCTCACTGCCTGACATCCAAAAGGATAAATACCTCAAGGAGTGTAGCCTGCTAAAGCCGCAGACAAGTGAGTCCTAGATCCTCCTCCACGTGCCTCCAAGCCCAGGGTCCGTCCAGGAGTCCGCCATACTGTTGGGCGCCATGCACCGAAGACCCACTAGGCGCCAGGCATTTGACACGCTTCATCTCTAACTATCACAACAACTATGCTGGGGAAAACATCGTTACACGTTCTTCAAAAATAAAATGCCTTTATATAAAGACCATAAAAGAACGGTATCAAAATGCTAAAATAATAAAGCAGATAGCCCTGGCTGGGTGGCTCAGTTGGTTGGAGCATTGTCCCATACACCAAAGGTTGCGAGTTTGATTCCCCATCAGGGCATATACCTAGGTTGTGGCCTCGATTCCTAGCCAGGGCACATATGGGAGGCAAGCAATCAATGTTTCTTTCTCACATCAATGTTTCTCTCTCTTTCTCTCTCAAATCAATAAAACAAATCCTTGGATCAGGATAAAAAAAAGAAATATATAAAATATATAAAGAAACTGCTTCCTCAGTGTTCTCCAACAATATCCCCATTCTGCC
>NW_005871289.1:259878-305815 GCF_000147115.1 Myotis lucifugus
AATGGACAGACTAGGAAGAGGAGAGAGTCCAGGAGGCTCCTTTGATCCCCATATATACACAGATTCCACTGGGTTTCCAGGAGGAGTGCCAAAGGAGTTTAAGGCTAGAAATCAGATCACTGCAGGATTTGAATCTGTCCTGTTCTGGTGGCCACTGTAAACAAGAATGTGATTGGATTAATTATATTTACTACTAGAGGCCCGGTGCACAAATTCATGCACCAGTGGGGTCTCTCGGCCTGGCCTGTGGGATTGGGCTGAAACCGGCTCTCCAACATCCCCTGAGGGGTCCCGGATTGGGAGAGGGTGCAGGCCAGGCCGAGGGACCCCACTGGTGCACGATTGGGGCCATGGAGGGATGGGGGAGGTTGGCCAGCTGGGGAGGGACCGCAGGAGGGCTCCAGGGTGTGTCCCGCCTGTCTCACTCAGTCCCAATCGGCTGGACCCCAGCAACAAGCTACCCTACCGGTCAGAGTGTCTGCCCCCTGGTGGTCAATGCATGTCATAGTAGTGGTTGAGTGGCCTTAGCATATCATTAGTATATTATGCTTTGATTGGTTGAATGGATGACCAGACACTTAGCATGTTAGGGTTTTATTATCTACTAGAGGCCTGGTGCACGACATTCGTGCACTGGAGGGGGGTTCCCTCAGTCCAGCCTGTGCCCTCTCGCAATCCGGAACCTCTCGGGGGATGTCTGCATGTTGTGGAGGCGGGAGAGGCTCCCGCCACAACCACTGTGCTCGCCAGCTGTGAGCCCGGCTTCTGGCTGAGCAGTGCTTTCCCTGTGGGAGCGCACTAACCACCAGGGGCCAGGTCCTGTGCTGAGTGTCTGCCCCCTGGTGGCCAGTGTGTGTCATAGTGACCAGTTATTCTGCCATTCAGTCAATTTGCGTATTAGCCTTTTATTATATAGGATAATAATAAAAGCATAATATGCTAATTAGACCAGACGTCTTTCCAGATGTCCTTCTGGATGACCTTCCAGACAAAGCTGGGGCTGCGAGGGAAGGCCGGATCCCGGGTGCCAGAGGGAAGCCAGTGCCAGCAGCCGGGGGAAGGAAGGCCTACTCTTGCATGAATTTTGTGCATTGGGCCTCTAGTATAGGCTTGTTACTATACTTGAGACACAGTTAAAGGCATAGCTGGACAGCTAGATGCCACCAGCAGGGTGACCTGGGAGAATAGGTTGGCCTTGGATCTGATTCTGGCAGAAAACGAAGGAATATGTGTAATGTTGGGGGTCAGTGTTATATATTCATCTTGACAACACAGCAGACGGACCATCACTGAGGCCCCACAGGCAATGGCAGCTTTAGGCTGACGAGGGAGCTGGAGCTTGGGATTGAGGATCCTTTCTCTGATTCACTAGAGCCATGGTCGGCAAACTGCGGCTCGAGAGCCACATGCAGCTCTTTGGCCCCTTGAGTGTGGCTCTTCCACAAAATGCCATGTGCGGGCGCGCACGTACAGTGCGATTGAAACTTCGTGGCCCATGTGCAGAAGTTGGTATTTTGTGGAAGAGCCACACTCAAGGGGCCAAAACAGCCACATGTGGCTTGCGAGCCGCAGTTTGCCAATCACTGCACTAGAGCAATGATTTGGAAAGTGGAAGGGAGTGATGGTATCCACATTCACCCCTGTGATTAGGAGTTACAGTGATGGGATATTACATCATCCCATGTATTATCCAAAGGTTAATTGAAACTGCATTGACCAAACAGCAACTTAGTCTTCTCCTACACTGTAGAACAGAGGTCCTCAAACTTTTAAAACAGGGGGCCAGTTCACTGTCCCTCAGACCGTTGGAGGGCCGGACTATAGTTTAAAAAAAAACTATGAACAAATTCCTATGCACACTGCGGTGGCAAAAACACCTGGCGGGCCGGATAAATGTTTTCGGCGGGCCGTAGTTTGAGGACGCCTGCTGTAGAGCATGAAAGTCAATGAATGTTAGGTGAGTTTGAAGAAAAGAGTTTAAATAAAGAAAAGGGGGAGTTGCAAGAATAAACAAGTCATCTTTTCTGTCAAAGAACAGTTTAGACAGCTGCCATTTTGGCCGCATGACTTGCAGCTCCGTTGGGGGCCACCATCTTGGAATGGCAAAGGCCAACCCCTCCCTTTGAATTAGCCAATTGAGAAAGAATGTGCTCCTGAGCTGCAATCAAGAGTGAGGAACAGGTCACGTGCGTCAGGATTAAAAAGCCGAGCAGACCGCCTGCTCCGTGTGCGCGTGCTCCCAGACCACGTGCTGCACACCCTCCTGCAGGAGTGAAGGTGTTTGCCTTGCTGCCTGGCTCCTGAGTATGCTTTGTGTTCTACCAGGACCCCTGGATTGGGGGCTTGCCTTATTTCTTACACTAAGGCACAAAGGCCAAATGGGAAAAATATGTTATAGCTGTTCCAGCCCTTTCTTCTCCTTTTTAAAAATCCTCACCCAAAGGTACTTCTTTATTGATTTGAGAGATGTGAGAGAGAAATATCAGTTGTTTCCCATATGCAACCCAACTGGGGATTGACTTGGCAACCTGGGTATGTGCCCTGACCAGGAATCAAACCCATGACCTTTTGGTACATGGGATGACACTCCAACCAACTCAGCCACACTGGCCAGGGCCCAGCCCTTTCTTCTATCTTGGCACAAAGAGGTTGAACTTCATGGATATGAAGATCCCCTTCATCTCACTTTAGGTTCTTTGATAAATAATAATGTGCGTGCACAGGTGTGTTCATTTTTACTTTATTCAACTGAAGTTTGGAGGTTTAATAAAAACAACCTTTATAGGACATTGACAAGTAAATTCATTAGAATACTTACATTGCACATAAGGTATTCTACTTTCAGATCCTGAGAAAAATGAAAAAAAATGGCCTCTGTAGTTTAGAGGGAAAATTGTTATACAGCTGGTGGCACCAAAGTCCAAAGCTAAAAGAAGACAATTCCAAGACTGATTCTATAGTCTCTGCCAACTACATTTTCAAAATATTAAGTAATTAGGGTATTAAACTTTTAAAATCCCACAAATGACTTAGGGATATTCTGCATGAGTCCATTGTCAATAGTTCTAGTTTCAGGTATTCAGTTTAGTTAGACTGTTTCCTTCTGCTCTTAGGTGTTTGGCCAGGTAGCTCAGTTAGAGCATTGTCCTGGTACACCAAGGTTGGGGGTTCAATCCCCAGTTAGGGCACATGCAAGAAACAATCAATGAATGCATCAATAAGTGGAACAACAAATCTCTCTCTCTCTAAAAATCAATTTAAAAAAGCAGGTAGGTAAACGCCTTGTTTATAGGATTTGGGTCGGTGAAGTATTTTAGTGTTGGATACTTTAAGATCATGGCAGTGGCTTACAGAGTTCCTTTCCTGGCTGGACAATCAGGAGCGAGTGATACCTCGGCAATGTGCCAGACACGGGTGGTGCACCTTTAAGGGGGATACTGGCCAAGTTCCCAGTGGGCTCTGGGAAAGGATGTGGGAGCCTCTTTGAGATGCCTGGTGTCCTTTCCATGTTGGGAAACTCCAGGAGGGGTTATAGCCTGACCTCACACTGCGGGAGGGGGAGTCACTGGCTTGAGGAGCCAACACCTGGACTTGGTACAAAATACATACATGACAAGTAAACATTTCCTGTGCATGGACGGACTCAGCCTCATATCAAATAAGAAACCCTATACCCAATGACTTGTTTTCTGAGGAAATGTATACACCTCCACAAAATATAGAGAGGGTGTGGGGGCAGCTTCCAGTGGTGGTGGTGTGAGCATGGGTATGATCATCCGGCTAGAAATGTGTTCTTCTGGTTGCGTGCAGTGTGGGCGGCAGTAAAAATTGGGTTTCTCTTAGAAAGGGAGGACAATGAATGCATGAGGCATAATTGTGCTAAAAATTATTTGTTTATCTGAAGTTTAAGTTTAACTGGGAGTTCTATGTTTTTATTTGCTAAATCTGGCAACTTACAGCCGAGGTGGCACAAAGGAGAGGGATTTGATGGCTAACGAGGAGGTAAAAGTGGCTAGACTCAGAGATGGCTTGGATATGGGTGGGGGAAGGTATGGGAGAAGGAGAAGTGGCCAAGGTGGATAGTGCTGTTGCCAGGGCAACACGTGGAGTCTAGCCCATGTGGTATCTTTTAACCTAGAGAAGGATGCCCTCTATGTGGACAGTCCCGTGGATGTACCACTTGGTGAGCAGTGTGCAAGACTTCAACTCCATTTGTCCCCGGTGCAGTGAACCACTTACACAACCTGCAGCCTTGAGCTATTCACTGAAATAAGAAGTGCTGTGGGGAAATACAGGTTTTCTGGGGGGAGCTCAATTTTGGGAAATTGAAACTGGGGAAACTGTGACACACACAGGTGAACTGCCCAGGATGTCATTGGGCATCTCAGTCTGGGGTCTCTTACATGCATGTGGAAAAAGTCTCCTGTGAGAAATGAAATCCCAAGCCTGTACCATGTGGATGCAGGGTCTAGATGTAAATTGCCTGACTGGAATATCAATCCCAAACTGAGCTCAAAAAGACTCTTAAACTTCCGAGGGAAAAGCATATTCTGAGAAAAAGCAAATTCTCTTTGGGAATGCTCCCTCCCTCCCCCATCTCCCCTTCAGGGCTCAGTGGACTCCTTAGAAATAATACCCATGAGCCCTAGCTGGTTTGGCTCAGTGGATAGAGTGTTGGCCTGTGGACTGAAGGGTCCCAGCTTCGATTCCGGTCAGGGGCACATGCCTGGGTTGCGCTTGAACCCCAGTAGGGGGTGTGCAGGAGGCAGCCAATCAATGATTCTCTCATCATTGATGTTTCTATTTCTCTTTCCTCCCCAAAATCATTAAAAATATATTTTAAAAAAAGAAAGAAAGAATACCCATGAAGATAAGTTTCTGAGAAAAAAATTATAAACTATAACTGGACCCACCACAAAGAAATCTCAGTAGGTGAACTGCAAGCCAATTAACATGACTAACCACGGTTAGTAATATGATACAAATTACCAGCATTTAGGGTGCATGAAATTCCATTTCACATTAATCTCTCCCAATACTAGCTGAGGAATTTCTAAGTGGGAGGGAGGGGTTGAGGGGTGGCAATCTGGTAGATGGGGTGGGGGCTAGAAGACGTGTTTTGAAATTCTATTTGCAAAGCAGCATAATGTTGCTACTTAAATTCCATCTGTTTATTGGTGGGGGAGGGGCACAGAGGTTAAGATTATAGGGGTGGCTGACCCCAGTCCCTAGCCATGCCTTGTTGTCACAGGCTTTTGACTCTAATTTTAGCCCTTTCTTGGACAGTTTCTTGATGGCAAAAACTGGATGAAAGGGAGACTAAATTTTGTTGTTTTCTCAGCTAAGCGTAGTTAGCTCAGTCAGAACCAGCTCCCCAGAAAGGGATGAGGGGTGGGAAAGTGGGGGGTAATGCAACCTACAAAACCCTCCCGCTTACATCTCTGCTTATCCCTTGTAAACTGATGGACCTCCAACCTTCTTTCTCTGGGCTAGAGCTTCCCAAACTGTGTTTCCTGCATATCAACAGATATAAGAAAAACTAGAGGCCCGGGGCACAAAAATTTGTGCACTCGGGGGGAAGGGAGGGTCCCTCAGGCCAGCCTGTGCCCTCTCGCAGTCTGGGACCCCTCAGGGGATGACCAACTGCTGGCTTAGGCCCGCTCCCCGGGGTATTGGGCCTAAGATGGCAATCAGACATCCCTCTGGCAGCCTGGCAGCCCTCGGGGGATGTCCACTTGCTAGTGGGGAGCAGGCCTAAACTGCAGTCGGACATCCTTAGCGCTGCTGAGGAGGAGGGAGAGGCTCCCACCACCACTGCTGTACTGGCAGCCATCAGCCTGGCTTGTGGCTGAGCAGAGCTTCTCCCATGTGAGAGTGCCCTGACCACCAGAGGGCAGCTCCTGCATTGAGTGTCTGCCCCCTGGTGGTCAGTGTGTGTCATTGACCAGTCATTCCCAGTCCTTCTGCTGTTAGGGTCAGTTTGCATATTACTCTTTTACTATATAGGATAGAGGCCTGGTGCATGGGTGGGGGCCAGCTGGTTTGCCCTGAAGAGTATCCCGGATCAGGGTGGGGGTCCCGCTTGGGTACCTGGCCAGCCTGGATGAGGGGCTGATGGCTGTTTGCAGCTGGTCACACCCCCTTTAGGGTGGTGGTCCCCACTGGGGTGCCTGGCCAGTCTGGGTGAGGGGCTGAGGGCCGTTTTCAGGCTGGCGGGTGACTGAAGCTCCCAACCTCTCCTTTTTCTTTTTTTTTTTTAATTCTGGGATTTATTTACCTTTTATGGCTGTCACTGGAACTGAGAGCCGGCTTTAGCTCTGAGGCTCGGCTCCAGCTCTGAGACCTCGGCTGCTGAAAACAGGTATCTGGGTTTGTTTGGCTTCTATAATTGAAACACTGTTACAGCTCCAGCTCTGAGGCCTGGCTGGCTGAAAGCAGGTTTCTGGGGTTTGTTTAGCTTCTATAATCGCAACATTGTTTCTTAGAGTGCAGCTCAGAGGCCGGCGGCAGGCGGGGAACCTTGGCTTCCTGCATCACTGGTGCAAGCAAGCCTCCTGTTCGCTTCAGCTACCTGGCTGCCGGCTGCCATCTTGGTTGGCAGTTAATTTGCATATCTCGCTGATTAGCCAATGGGAAGCGTGTTGGAGGTACGGTTAATTACCATGTTTGTCTATTATTAGATAGGATGGTTTCCAGGGTCAAATGAGCTTGGAAATGTTATATTGTAAAGGGAGTGTATTCATTTCTTAGGGCTGCTATAATAAAGTACCGCAAACTGGGTGGCTTAAGGCAGGATACATTCATTTTCTCATAGCCTTGGAGGCTGGAAGGCTGAGATCAAGGTGTCAGCAAGGTTGGTTCCTTCTTGGAATGCATTCCATACCTCACTCTTAGCTTCTGGTGTTGCTGGCAATCCTTGGCATTCCTTTGGCTTGTAGACCCATCTCCAACCCATGCCTCCTTCTTCACATACTGTTCTCCCCGTGTGTCCATGTCTTTTCTCATTTTCTTTAATTAAAAAAATTTTTAAATCTTCACCCGTGGATATTTTTCTATTGATTTTTAAGGAGAGGGAAAGACAGAGTGAAATATCGACGTGAGAGAAACATTGATTGGTTGCCTCCTGCACATGCCCCAAGCTGGGAGGCAAAGAAGCCTGCAACTGAGGTATGACGTGCCCTTGACCGGAATCGAACCCCAGGCCCTTTGGTCCATAGGCTGACCACTGATTCAAACAGGCTAGAGCAGTGGTCGGCAAACTGCAGCTTGTGAGCCACATGCGGCTCTTTGGCCCCTTGAGTGTGGCCACGAAGTTTCAATCGCACTGTACATGCGTGCCCCCACATGGTATTTTGTGGAAGAGCCACACTCAAGGGGCTGCAGTTTGCCGACCACTGGGCTAGGGTAAGACTTGTTTATTTTTTTATTTTTATTTTTTTAATATATTTTATTGATTTTTTACAGAGAGGAAGGAAGAAGGACAGAGAGTCAGAAACATCAATGAGAGAGAAACATGGATGAGCTGCCTCCTGCACACCCCCCACTGGGGACGTGCCCGCAACCAAGGTACATGCCCTTGACCGGAATCGAGCCTGGGACCCTTGAGTCCGCAGGCCGACGCTCTATCCACTGAGCCAAACCGGTTACGGCTAGACTTGTTTATTTTTTTTATTTTATTATTTTTTTAAAATATATTTTATTGATTTTTTACAGAGAGGAAGGGAGAGGGATAGAGAGTTAGAAACATCGATGAGAGAGAAACATCGACCAGCTGCCTCCTGCACATCTCCTACTGGGGGTGTGCCTGCAACCAACGTACATGCCCTTGACCGGAATCGAACCCGGGACCTTTCAGTCCGCAGGCCAACGCTCTATCCACTGAGCCAAACCGGTTTTGGCAGAGACTTGTTTATTTTTAATGGAGTATTCCAGTATTCTGAGGAACGTATTTGGGTGAATGAGGAAGTGGGTGTACAATGCATGCCTCGAGGGGACACAATTCACATTGTAGACAAGGTAGATCCAATTTTCTTGTAATAAGAGTGTCCTGTTCTCAAACAATATTTTGTTACAATTTTCCCGTAGGTGTCAATAAATTGCCTTGAAGAAGGGGCACCTTTTCTAGTTGATACAAAGGTGACATATGGTCCTGAGTAGGACGGAGAAGCCATCATCATGGACTCTTGGATGTTAGATCTGAAATGGCTCTTGAGAGAGGACTGGGTTTGTTGGGAATTTTGCTTACGAATAATAGAAATCCAACTCCAACTGGCTAAAGCCAAAAGGGGAAGTAATCATTGAACTCAAGAACAGGCATGCATCCAGGGACTCCCACACAGCCAGGACCTGCCTGTCTCTCTGTACTCCCCACCCTGCTCCTCTCAATGCATCTGGCTCCTGCTGTCTTCCCTTCCTAGCTGACATAGTCCAAAAGATTGTGGCAGACAGCTCCTGGGTGTCACACAGTAGAGATTCATAGGCCAGTAGAGCAACTGGCCTCTTCCAGGTTCCGGTGTCAAAATTCCTGGGAGGAGACTTAATTGGCTCAGTTTTGATCAGATCAATCACATGGCCAGTATGTGTGTGTTGAGAGAAACACATAGCAACTGAGTGATGTTGGGGATGGAGTGGACAAGAAGTAAAGGTCATACATCCTACAGGGGGTTTCTGGCACAACCACGGATCACTGAAGGTTGCCATTAAAAGCAAAACAAAACACCTTTCTTAAAAAAAATTTTTTTTTAATTGACTTTAGAGAGAGAAAGGGAGAGGGATGTTGGGGTCCATCCCCAGCAGGTTCCCAAAGGTGTGGACGGAGTCAGTGAAGAAGGAATGACACGAAGGCAGCGTTCAGTTGATCATCATAGCCAGGTTCCGTGTTTATTGTCCTGTTACATCTGTATTTATACCACTTGATTTTTTAAAAAATATATCTTATTGATTTCTTACAGAGAGGAAGGGAGAGGGATAGAGAGTTAGAAACATCGATCAGCTGCCTCCTGCACACCCCCCACTGGGGATGTGCCCGCAACCAAGGTACATGCCCTTGACCAGAATCGAACCTGGGACCTTTCAGTCTGCAGGCCGACGCTCTATCCACTGAGCCAAACCGGTTAGGGCTATACCAGTTGATTTTAATCCTATCCATTCTATTCCAAAGGTTAAGGCGTTTCTTATCTCCATTCCAAGGTTACTCTATTGTTCTATTAAGCTACAAGGAAGTAACTGAAGGAGATTATCCTAAGTAAAGATTATGTAGCTTAAGCGTGATCGTTCTTAGTTAAAGTAATTAACTACTCGCCTGGCACTTAGTTAAGGGGTTTTACGGATTTATTCCCTTCCTTAGTTCTGTTAATCCCTAACTCCAGGGAAAAAATCCTCACCTGGGGAAACAACCTTTCTCGGAGAGGTGGTCCTGTTTAAAACACATAGCGCTAAGAGGGGGAGCAAACATATGCCATATACGCCAGGCCCCTTGAAACATAAGCTGTGCAGATGTTTCTTCCCTGCAGCGATTGTGTCAAGCAGCAAGGGTGGACCGGCTTCCGGCAAATTCCCCCATTTTTATTTTTTAAATGACAGCGCGTGTAAATCAGCGGCCACCTCTCGGATTGGATTGTTTAAGACTCGGAAGAAGACTTGTTTGTGACAGGTCAGTCCGAGGCTTAACCCTATATGTGAGGGAGAGAGAGAGAGAGAGAGAGAGAGAGAGAATTATCGATTGGCTGCCTCCTGCACGCTCTCTACTGGGAATTCAGTAGGAAACCGGGCATGTGACCTGACTGGGAATTGAACCGTGACCTCTAGGTTCAGGGGTAGACTTCAACCACTGAGCTGCACCGGCTGGGCTACAGCTGCCACTTTCTTTCTTTCTTTCTTTCTTTCTTTCTTTTTTTTTTTTTTTTTTAGCAGTTATTATGTATCAGAGACTGTGCTTGGTTTATGAGATTTAATCCTTAGGACAACCCTATGAGGTTGGTACTATTATCTCTACAGGTTAGGACATTTAGGCTTCAATAAGCGACTGCCTTTTCCTGAGTCTTCTGTGCATACATTCCTATTAGTTAAACGCCTAAGCAAGTGCTAAATGGATTAACAAAGCTCTTTTTAAACCGACTGGGCTGAAACTCCACGCGCGTGAGGTTCCCACTCTCTGCCACTAGGTGACGTCACGACCAGCCCACCCCTACGTCCCTTGCCGAGAGCCACGGCTGACCTTTTGCTACCTCCGTGTTGTCCGCCAATCAGTTTCGGGTGTGCGCGCGGCGTCCCGCGCTGCAGCCCGAGCGGCCTCACGGTTTCCTGCCGTCCTCCCGGACTGCCGCCTGCACCAGGCTCCGACTTTCCTTTCCGGCCACCCGAGTTCTCGCGATACTGGCCGCTTGCTGCCCCGCCCACCGCCTTGCGCCTGCGCAGATCTTCAGATAGCAGAAGGTCGCGCCTGGAGAAAGTGGAGGCTTGGCTTCTCGTGGCCGCGGCGCCGTTGCTACCTCTCGGAAGCTCCCCTCGGCCGCTTGCCGAGACACCCGGCCGCCAAGATGCCTCGAATTATGATTAAAGGGGGCGTGTGGAGGAATACCGAGGTGAGTCCCCCTTTCCCGCCGTCCGCTGCCCTTCGCCCCCGCCGGCAGCGTGTGCGCAGGCGCGTGGAGGTCGCGGAGGCGCGGAGACCTTGCAGGGTCTGCGTGGGGGCGGCGCCGGGCGGACCCTCCGCGCCTTTCCCGGTCCCCGACCCTGTGTTGTCTGAGCACCTCCAGGACAGGGACTGTGACTTAACCACCTGGGTACCTGCCAGGCACTTGCTAGGCTCCCAGTGAACATCCGTTGAGTAGAGGATGGACCCCCCGGCCCCCCACCACGGAACTCAGTCTGGAGGGGGCGGTAGGACCTCAGCGAGAGTTGGTCTTCTGGGGGGCACCGTGCCTTTTTTTGATGTTCAAACATAAAGAAGTGCCGTGGCCACAACTTTGTTTCTGTTTTGACTTCCGTGCAGAGGGGAAGCGGCTCGAATGCCGGGTTTGAAGAGCCCGTTTGTCCCTCTCGTTATCTGTTATCCAGGCGTAACTTTGCCAGTCCTCCCGACAGACCCCAGGCGTGTCTCGTCCTGTCGTTCCTCAGCCTGGAAAGAAGGCAGATGGGATAAACTGATGACAGTAGTTTCGTTGCTTCCAGAAATGTGGATCGTGTCCGTGGTGCGCCCGTAGAGCAGCGGTTCTCAACCTGTGGGTCGCGACCCCTTTGGCGGTCGAACGACCCTTTCACAGGGGTCGCCTAAGACCATCCTGCATATCAGATATTTACATTATGATTCATCACAGTAGCAACATTACAGTTATGAAGTAGCAACAAAAATAATATTATGGTGGGGTCACAACTTGAGGAACTGTATTTAAAGGGCCAGAAGGTTGAGAACCACTGCCGTAGAGGGAGAGGAAAAGAGAAAGGAGATGTCAGTGCAGTTCGTGTTCAGAGTGCACGAAATTTGCCCGTTTCTGGAGCACATCGTATCTTTTCATGAGCTGTGTATTTATACATCTTGTGCTTTCTTTAAATAATCCTCCTCCTGCTTGGCCTCTTTCCGACCATCCTTCAAGATCCAGTTCAGAAACTCTTCTTGGAATTTTTGCCCATTTTCCTGTAAAAAAAAATTAGTTCTACCCCGAGAGTTCCCTTCGCCCCTCTTTCATCCGTTTGTTATAGCTTGCTTTGACCTTTTGCAGGCATCACATCCTGCTCTGTGATGCTGGGCAAGCTTCTTAACCTCTCAGAACCTCAGTTTTCTCGTTTTTCTAATGATAATCATTAGTATTCTTTCAGTAAGTGCTGGTTGCTATTGCTTTCCCCCAGCAGACAGCATTGCAAGAGGACCGGATCTTGGTTTCCCTAGAACCTAGGACAGGAACCAACATGATAGTAGGTTGCTTAGTAAAATGTGGAATGAATCTAGTAGATAGAAAACTGCTAAACCGGTGGGCAAAAGTAGGCTTACAGTTGTGAGCACACAAAACAGTTTATTCTTGTATTGTTATGTATTAATTATTGTACTACTTACTTGTATTACCACTTTGTATATCTATTTTTGCTCATGCCTGTATATACTAAGTTGAAGGAGTGTTTAAGTATAGCAGTACTGCAACAAAGTTACAAGTAAAGTCAGCCACCAGACAACCTTGCCTCACAGCTTGCGCAGAGGGCACCAGGCTGTTTAAATTGGAGAAGAGATGACTTCTGGGGGACAGATGTACAAAATCTCTTAGCAGCAGGATTCCTCTGCAGTGGCCGGAGCTCTGAAGTCTTTTGAAGTCTGATGATGGGAAGGTGCGGTGGGATGGAGCAGCTCATGTGTGAGGTGTATAGCTCAAGTGGAAAAAATCCTAAAAGCAAAATGCCCAAGTGCATTAATCTATGGCTTTTATTACCTTTGGTGTCTATGGCTTATCTTGCTGGGCTCCCTTGAGATTGGTGAATTCCATATAAGAATGGGTACCCTGGTGAAATAATATCTAGAGGCTGGAGGGAGAGCCAACTGGTGAGGTGGGAGAGAAATAATTCTCAAGTTACACCTGGGTGTGTATTCAGAGTGGGGGTTATGGGACTGGAGAGAAAATGATATTCATAAACTGGAGGCAGGAAGCCTGGATTGGATAATGGAGTTACTAGAGTCTTAGGGCTGGGCTTGTCCTATTGGATTCTCTTTTGCTAAGCACACAAGACCTGGTGTCGGTAGGTGTTCAGGAAATGTCTTTTGACGGAATAAATGTGTGAATGAACTGTACTCTTTTGAGGAGAATGACATATTGGAGAATATTTTTTTGTTAGTCTCTATCAAAAGTAGGGTTTCTCAGTTTGGGCTGTATCTATCCCAATTTATTATGGGGTGGGGTGGGGTTCTGTGTAAGGGAGGGTAGACAGCCCTTCTAAGAGGTGTCTTCTTAATTTCTTGCATTTGGCTGATTCTGGCTTTCTGTTTATTATGATAGTAAATGAGGACTTTGTACCTTTTTAAAAAATCTAGGACAGTGATTTTCAATTTTCATCTCATGGTACTACTAAGATTCTGAAGCACACCAAAAATTATATTATTTTTTGCCAATTTGACACACACACAAAAAGTATAATTTTGATTCATTCACCCCAGACAGCTATTGTTATGCTGGCTGTTGTCATTTTTTTATTTGGCAATCTAAGGGAAAAGAGGTCAGTCCCTCTGACTAAATAGGTATTGCATGTTTTAAAAATTCTTGTGGCACACTGGTTGAAAATCACTGATCTAGGAGGTATGTGTGTGTCTTTCTTTTTCTTTCCAGAAACCCTGTTAGAGTTCATTTAAATTTTGTCTTTTCTCACTTGGAATTTTGTGATTGATTATACTGTTTTTCTTTGACAATTTTTTTTAGGATGAAATTCTTAAAGCAGCGGTAATGAAATATGGGAAAAACCAGTGGTCTAGGATTGCCTCACTGCTGCATAGAAAATCAGCAAAGCAATGCAAAGCCAGATGGTATGTATCAGTTAGTGAATGGAAAACAGAAAACAACTTTAATTATTTGAGGAAAATGTCAGTTCTTTGACCCTTACCAAAGAAAGAAGGCGTGATGTAACAGAAAGGATGAAGTGGGAGATGGTAATTTATTTTTTTAATTATATTTTTATTGATTTCAGGAAGGGAGAGGGAGAGAGAGATAGAAACATCAATGATGAGAGAGAATCATTGACTGGCTGCCTCCTGCATGCCCCTTATTGGGGATCAAGTCCGAAACCCAGACATGTGCCCTTGACCGGAATCGAACCCGGGACCCTCAGTCTGCAGTCTGACACCCTATCCACTGAGTCAAACCAGCTAGGGCGAGATGGGAATTTAGATTTAAGACTTAACTGTCACTTGGTTTCTATGAACTTAGGCAAGGCATTTTTCTATCCTCTCTATTCTGTCCTGTTTTATCCCATTTGGGGATAATAATACTTGGCTCTAACTGGTGGAGATATGAGGCCCAAGTGAGTTAATGTGTTTGAGAGTGCTTTGTGAAGCATAAAATAAATCTGCTTTTAGGTAAAGATGGACTCCAGCTTTTAAGTGGATTGTGCTCCAAAAGTTTAAAAGTTGGTTAGAACTTTCTTCCCCAAAGAAATGAATGATAAATAATGGTTAACTTCTAGACTGGCTCACAATAGTTGAGTTTCCTCATATTACAGTTGAAATTTTGTATGTTTGCTACCCCAAAATGTAGCAAAACCCATCATACACCTGTGGTATCCCCTTTTAAGTCACAAGGTAGTGGACACATTAAACTTTTTACATGTGTCCTTGGCATGGATGATCTGGCCCCAGCCTGACCTATGTTGTACTAGGATCATATTTTAAATTGTACAAGAAGGACCTAATTTCCTAGGCATCTGAGTAGGGGAAAGGCTCATAATGTAGGGATTGGACCTCAAAGAGGAAGATGGTCCTCAGCCTGAACAAGTGGTTCTGATTTCTGCTTCTCTTAGTGGCGCTAAGTCCCTGCCTGATGTTTGGTAAGGGTTATATCTTACTTGCTAGCCTCTCATCCAGCTAAATAAACTGGATGGAAAAGGTGGGTTGGGTGGGTTGGGAAAGACAGATAATGACAATAGTTCACTTAAATTTAAAAACACCAAACAAAAGCAGTGACTATTCTGTTGTAAAAAAACAGCTTTTATAATTGAAGGACGAGAGTTACCTTCTGTTTTCAGACACTAGAAGTCAGTATATCTAGTATGTAAATAGCATATTCATGCTAGGTGACTGATTAATCTATAAAATTGTATATTTTTAATAGGTATGAGTGGCTCGATCCAAGCATTAAGAAAACAGAATGGTCCAGAGAAGAAGAGGAAAAACTCTTACACTTGGCCAAGTTGATGCCAACTCAGTGGAGAACCATCGCTCCAATCATTGGAAGAACAGCTGCCCAGTGCTTGGAACACTATGAATTTCTTCTGTAAGTGGATCTCCAAAAGCAGTATTAAAATGTGTGTGTATATCTTCTGAATGAGTCTGAATAAAATTTTAGCATTTTCTGTCTTTAAGCATTTAGTTACAGATTTGAGTAAAGATAAAGGAACTAAAGCTATTGGATGGTATACTCCAAATCTCATATGGTTGATCAAAGTGTTATTTACTCTGTTATATCCTTTTTAAAGGAATAATTTAAAAATATACAAACCATACATGTTCATCATAGAAAACCTAGGGAAAAAGTAGTAAAACAAAAATCACTCATAATCACTGCTGAGAGTTAACCATTGCAACATTTTATTTCATCACTAATAGTGTGTGTGTGTTTCTTGTATAACTGTACTGCATTTGTGATTAAGGGACTGCTTGGATTCTATATTATAGTGAATGGAAACACTGAAATTAGAGGTAATTTTAATACCATTTCTTTCAGGTGAAGCAATAGCAGGAATGCTTTATTTTGTTAATGCCCATTCATTGGGGTTATCTTTTTTTTGATTGAATGTATTGGGGTGACATTGGTTGATAAAATTACATAGGTTTCAGGGGTATAATTCTACAACACATCATCTGTATATTATATTGTATGTTCACCACCCCAAGTGAAATCTCCTTCTATCACCATTTATCCTCCCTTTACCCTTTACTCCTCCCCCCAACACCTTTCTCCCTGGTAATCATCATACTTTTGTCTGTCTATGAAGATGTTTTTGTTTTGTTTGTTTGTTTTTGCTTAATCTCTTCACTGTTTTCACTCAGCCCCTCTATCCTCTCCCTTTTGACAGCTGTCAGTCTGTTCTCTGTATCTATGAGTCTGTTTCTATTTTGTTTGTTAGTTTAATTTGTTCATTAGATTCTACATGTAAGTGAAGTCATATGGTACTTGTCTTTCTCTGACTGGTTTATTTCGCTTAGCATAATACTCTCCAGCCCATCTATGCTGTCCCTTTGGGTTTTTGAAAGAAAATAGTTCCAACGCTAGGAAATTTGGTATTTCTAAGACTAAATGGTGTGGTAGAATTACTGACTCATCTGGACTCTTTTCTAGGGATAAAGCGGCCCAAAGAGACAACGAAGAGGAAACAACAGATGATCCACGAAAACTTAAACCTGGAGAAATAGATCCAAATCCAGAAACAAAACCAGCACGGCCTGATCCAATTGATATGGACGAGGGTAAGTGTATGCTTGTGAGGAATTTATTTCTTTGGTAACCTACACACTTCTCAGGTTTCTTTTTAACTCTTTTAATTCCTTCCTAAACACCTCTGACTTTTTAGAATTCTACTTCAATCTGATGTTATTCTGTCTCATCTTAAATGTGTCCAGTCTTCAGTTATAGAGTATTTATACTCTATAATTTTTGGACAATGTCCCTTTATCTCCTCATTTTTCAATTCATTTAATAAGGTAAGCAATGTAATACTACTGGACACATTGCCTGGAGGCTAGAGGTAAGCCCTTGAGATCCTGTATTCTTATACCCATTCTGTGGAGAGAGCCAAGAAGTCAGGATATGGGCTCCAGTCCTACTAACTACTTCTTTGACTTTAGGCAGGTAACTTAATCTGCGGATAAGCACTACCACAAGACTGTGATGGAGATTTAGGATGACTCCTTGAGACATTGAATCCAGAATCAGAGGAACTGGATTTTAGACCTATGTCTGCCATTTATTAGCTGTTTGACATTAGGCAAGTCATATAATATCTTTGAACTTTAATTCTATTTCCTGCCAGATGGAGAATAATATCTATCTTACAGGATTGTTTTGAAGTATTCAATGAATATTGAGTTTTTAAATTTGTTTGAGGGTAGTGGTTCCCAAAGGCTTACAATGGCTGGTCTGGCTGCATTATTGTTACATGGGGAACTTTTAAAAATATAGGTACTAGAACCTCCCCTGGAGATAACCGAGTCAGTAATTTCAGGGTGGAGGGGTGACCCTGGAATCTGAGATTTTTCAAAGTTCCCTTATGAGTTCATTGGACAGCCTTGAATAGGAACTGGCCTAAGGCATCAGTAATGAGGAGAGAAATACGTCTGAGGAAAAAAAGGTGTATCTAGTGAAGATGATCAGTTCCTTTATAATTAAACTATAGGCCCGGTGCACGAATTCGTGCACCAGTGGGGTCCCTTGGCCTAGCCTATGGGATCGGGCCGAAACAAGCTCTCCGAGGGACCCCACCAGTGCATGATTGGGGCCAGGGAAGGACATGGGAGGTTGGCCAGCCGGGGAGGGACCGCGGGAGGGCTCCAGGGCGTGTCCAGCCCATCTCCCTCAGTCCCAACCAGCTGGACCCCAGCAGCCAGGTAACCTACCAGTCAGAGCATCTGCCCCCTGGTGGTCAGTGTACATCATAGTGACCAGTCAACTGCTCCTAGGTGGTCAGTGCCTGTCATAGCGAGCGGTTGAGCGGCCTTAGCATATCATTACCATATTACTCTTTGATTGGTTGAATGGGTGACTGGACACTTAGCATATTAGGCTTTTATTATATAGAATAGTAGTTCTGCAATATTTCACAATTTGTGCTTTGCCAGTTAGTAGATGATAATGAAGGATATAATTATAGCCACTTTTTAATGAAAAGTTGCTAGATGCTTTTTCTAATTTCATTTTACTTAGCTCTTCTCAAAATACCTGTTATGTAGGAGTTGTTGTATTTATTTATAGGAGATGATTTTTCTCATCTTAAGCACTAGAGTATGTCTCTCACATACCTTGCTTCTGTTGGAGAAGAACTTAGTTTTTCTTCTCTTTATTTTTGTAGATGAACTTGAGATGCTTTCTGAAGCTAGAGCCCGCCTGGCTAATACCCAGGGAAAGAAGGCCAAGAGGAAAGCAAGAGAGAAACAGTTGGAAGAAGCAAGGTATGGTTGTTTCCATTCATAGTTGAACAATTAGTCTGTGCAGCCTTAGTCTGATAAAACTGCATGATTTATCCAACCCTGTTGATGAATAATAATTAGAATTGTTCAATTCTAGTTTTGGTAATATTCTTTATTGCTTTGGAAATGTCTTACTTTTCCCCCTAATCATTTCAGAATATAGAAAAAAAGACAGATTAAAAGTTTTTTTTTGTAAGATATGGCAGAAGTAATGCCCAGGTAGTCTACTCAGCATGTTGGATTTTTCTGTTAGCACAGGAGTGCTTCTTTGTTGTAGCCATCTTGGGGTCAGATGGCTAGAGGACACACAGGCTATATGACTTTTGCATGATTGCCAGTTAGTTCCTCTCCTTGATTAGTTTTGGGCAGGCACTGATTTAAAACAGGAAACTTTACTGAACTTAGAGGGAGTTAATGATCCTTAAACCATATTTTAGACTTTCACAGAAATTTTTATTTAAAAAGTAAGTTTAGTGTTGCCCTCTATTCAAGATTTTCTCCACTTTCCCCTTCCTTTTTCCTTTTGATGAGAGCCATGATTGACATAATTCGTAATAGCCCAGAAGTGGATAAAGGGAAGACCTGAACTGTATAATGCTTATTAGCTTTTGGAGTTTAGGCATTGTAATAACTTCCCTAGCATACACAGCTGCCTTTTATGGTCCCCAAACCAGGAAGTGCTTCCTCACCTAATGACTAGCATTGTGTTGATGGTTTTCCCAGTAATGGCTTTGTAGTGCCAGATCCTGGGATGGAGGATTATTTCATGCTTGAGGATGCTTGTTGGCATAGCTGGCCAGTCACTAGCCCAGAATAGTTACGTATGATGGGAGAATGACTGGGCTGGGACAGGAAGCAAAAACCAAGAGAAGGTGCTAAAATTTCTGCCCAGTCTCAGCCACCTTTCTGTACATTTGTTAGGATTAAATAATTTGAGTAAGGTTGAAAAAAATTACTTTTCCATTTTTGTCTATGGTTGGTTGGGAAACGTTTTTTGAGCCTTTTAACCATGTGGATTGGGCTCAGGATGTGGCAAGTGCATATATGAAAAATCTCCAAGTATGGCTGACATTGCTTGCTTTAATGAAAAATTTCCAGCTTGAGCTTGGCCTGCATGGCTCGATGGTTGAGTGTTGACCTATGAACTAGGAAGTAACCGTTTGATTCCTGGTCAGGGCACATGCCAGGTTGCAGGGTTGAAACCTGCAAGAGATAGCCGATCTATGATTCTCTCTCATCATTGATGTTTCTATCTCTCCCTCTCCCTTCCTGAAATCAATAAAAATATAAAAATTTTCAGCTTTAAGTTTACCCTACACCTTCTTGTAGATTTTCTTGGATGGTCTACACATCTTTATAATTTATTTTGCATGTACTAGTATATCAGAGATTTTCAACCTTTTTCATCTCATGGCACACATAAGCTAATTATTAAAATTTTGCAACATACCAAAAAATATATTTTTTGTTGACCTGAGCAAAAAAATAGGTATAATTTTGATTCATTCACACCAGATGTCTGTTATTGTGTTGGCTGGTGTCATTTTTTAAATTTGACAATCTAAGGCAGCGGTTCTCAACCTGTGGGTCGCGACCCCTTTGGCAGTCGAACGACCCTTTCACAATGGTCGCCTAAGACCATCCTGCATATCAGATATTTACATTACAATTCATAACAGTAGCAACATTACAGTTATGAAGTAGCAACGAAAATAATTTTATGGTTGGGTCACAACATGAGGAACTGTATTTAAAGGGCCAGAAGGTTGAGAACCACTGATTTAAGGGAAAAGAGGTCAGTGCCCCTGACTAAGTAGTCAGGTAACACATATTCTAAAAATTCTTGTAGCACACTGGCTGAAAATCGCTGGACTAGAATGGCCTGTATGCAAAATGCAGTGCAGGACTATTTAAATGCTAAATTACTTATCTGTTTTATAGCTTAAAGCTTTTTATTGATTACAAAAATAACATTTTCCCTTCAGTACTGTTCTATTTTCTTTTTGGGCATGGTTGATATAATGCTATAGAGCTTGGCTATATTCATTTAATATTATATTGCAGAGGTGTTCTAATGTCATTTGAAGTCTTTATTTCCTTTATTTAAAGCAGGGGTGGGAGCGTCTGGTCTGTGGGCCATATAAGGCCCGCAAAATCATTTGGTCTGGCCCTACTAAGGCATTAGGGGTGAGTTAATAAAATGTTTGACCAAATATAGCAGACTAATTTTAAGGTGATGATTTTTTATGGCCCGTGAATGATGTTATAAATGTCCAAATGGCCCTTGGCAGAAGAGAAAAGGTTACCCACCCCTGATTTAAAGAATGAAGTTATTTTAACTTTTGAAATGTGTCCTTTGAAACCTTTTTCTTTTTTTTTATTATATAGGATTTTATTGGGGTGACATTAGTCTACATGAACATATAGGTTACATGTGTGGGTTACTAAAATCTTTTTTAATATACATGTATATTTATGTGTATGTACACACAAAATAACATATAAGATTAGATCAAACTATGTATAGTGTTTTTTTTTAAAAAATTGATTCTTAGAAAGAGAGGAAGGGAGAAGGATTGGGAGAAACATCTTATCCGCTGCCTCTTGCATGCCCCCTACTAGGGGTTCAGCCGGCAACCTTTCCATGCCTGTCAACACCCAACCAACTGAGCCACATGGTCAGGGCCTATGTATATTGTTTTGATGAGAAGTCAGCTGTTAATTTTATTAAGCTTCACTTGTAAGTGTTGAGTCATTTCTCTCTCTTGCTGCTTTCAAGATTTTCTCCTTGTCTTTGGCTTATAGCATTTTTAAAATATGTTTCTGTTTGTGGATTTCTTTGTTATGTTTATCTTAGAGTTTTGAACTTTATGGATGTGTAGGTTAATGGTTTTCAGTAAAATTGGGAAATTTTCGTTCATTACTTCTTGAAGTATTTTGCTCCCTTTATTCCTCTCATCTTTTGCTACTCCTTTTGTGTATATATTGGTGCACTTAATGGTGTCCCACATTTCTGTGAGGCACTGTTCATATTTCTTCATTCTTTTTTTCTGTTCTGCAGATTGCATAATCTTTAAGTTTGCTAATTCTTTTGTCAGTTTGAATCTACTGTTGAACCCTTCTATTGAAGTTTTCATTCCAGCTTTATACTTTTCAACTCCAGAATTTTCATGTGGTTCTTTTTTTTTTTTAATCCTCACATGAGGATATTTTTTTCCATTGCTTTCTAGAGAGTGGAAGGGAGGGAGGAGAGGGGGAGAGAGAGAGAGAAACATGGATGTGAGAGAGAGACATCAATTGGTTGCCTCTCATACGTGCCCTGACCAGAGCTGGGGAACTTGGGACTGAGGTATGTGAGGTATGTGTGGTATGTGTTCCCTTGACCGGGAATCGAACAGTGCATGGGCCGATACCCTAATTACTGAACAACACTGGCCAAGGCTTCTCTTTACTTCTTTAATCATTGTTTCCTTTTGTTCTTGGACAATATTTATAATGGCTCCTTTGAAGTCTGTCTGTTAAATACAACATCTGGTAGCTCTCACAGACATTTTTTGCTTATTTACTGATGTATGGGTTATGCTTTCCTGTTTCTTTGCCTATCTCGTAACTTTTTGTTGAGAACTGTAGAACTTAGAGGATATATTATAGTAATCTTGGTACTGGTGTTCCTCACACCTTGTTATTGTTATTGCTTGTTTACTTGTTTGGTGACTGTCTATTTAGTACAGTCTGTTCTTCCCTTCCTTCATCTCAGAAATGTGAAGCCTCCGATCTTACTCCTCTTGGGTATGCCCACAGTCACCCTGGGGTAACATGGCTTTGACAGGACTTTATTTGACACCTTTTTTCCTGGGTACACCCAACTCTAAAATTACTAGCTGATTGCTTTATTCTTTTCAACAGTGTTTTGGGGCATAAATTACTTCACAGACTGATCCAATCAAATTTGGGCTCCTTTGAAGGGATAGTTTCTGGGTTTGATATTTGTTGTGACCCCAGGGGGCCTTCTCCCACCTGTCTCTCTGTTTCTCTCTGGCAAACTAGTGGGCGTACTGTTTAGTCTATATAGTCAATAACAGTTTCTTCCCAGTTACTTCACCCCAACTTTCACTGTTTTTGAGTACTCATAGGCTTAACCCCTCCATGCTGTGTGGAGTGATTTGGAGTTTCTGTTTTACTACTGCACTCTGATGTGCTTGTCTGAGTGACATCCTTAATTTAGGAGCTGAGTGCTTGGTGAGGCGGTGAAGCACTCCAGCTTTCCTCAGCCTGCCTCTCCCAGCATGGAACGCTCATCCCACAGTCTGGGCTAGTGTTCTCGGAAGCAATGTGTCTGGGCAGAAGAAGGAAGCCAGGACTTCTCAGCTGCTCTGGACGGGACTAGCCTCAGCAGTAGGTGTCTGGAGGCAGGATGAGAAATGCTGCTCCTGGATTAAAAGCCCTCCTACTGGGAGCTGGAGAAGAGACCCAAGAAGCCTGTGTTCTTGGCTGCACCAGTGGAGTTTCCATCTCCCTGAGCTGGGAGGAAGGAAGAGAAGGAGTCTCACTTTTCTTACCAAGTTTTAGTAGGTTTTCTTGAATAAATGTTTCTTCATTTGCTGTATCCCCTTAGGATCCTTTGCAGAGACTTAAAATTATTTAAAATAAATTTTTTAAAACTAATTTTTGTCTGTTCTGCTAGAGTGGGTCTACAGAGCCTCTTCAAGCTGGAAGTTGCTCCTATACTTGATTCCCCCCCCCCTTAATATTGTGAATAACTTTCTCACCATTAAATCATTAAAATTATGGAATCATAAGAAAGTACACATAAAATAAAAAATTAAATAAAATTGCAACTTCCAGTGATAATCACTGTTAATATTTTGGTGGGCATCCTTCACATCTCCCCACACATATATTCATTAATAGATACACATATACTTTTACATGTTGCTCTGTAACATGTAAACTTTGAAAGTTTTTACATGCAGTGTGTCTTGGGCATCTTTCCATGTCAAAATAGATTTAAAGACTTTTTAAAGGTTATATGGATGGCTGTATAATATCCTATCTTATAGTTGTGTATAAATTCACTTAATTAGTTTCTTACTGTTGGATGTTTAGATTATGCTAGTAATCTGCCATTAGAAATAGTGCTTAAAGGACAGTTTTATAGCTAAGTCCTTGTTCATGCTCTTATTTCCTTAGGCTAAGGTTGGGTTAAAAAAATGTGAAACACATTAGTGTTTTAATGTATATTTCTAAATTCTCTTTGGGGAAAGCTACACCAGTTTACTTTCTTAACTGCCAGTGTGGGAGAGTGTCTGCTTTTTAGCACCATTGCCATTAAAATAAGACAAAAAGCTGAATGCTAGTAATTAGAAACACAGAAATAGTACTTGTTAATTTAATTCGTGACTTTAAAAATATTATTTAAGTAGACCTTTAGTCATTTCAGCAATTTGTATTTTTTTTTTCCTTAGTGAACTGTTTATTTCCTATTGTTTATTTCAGTTGGGTTGCATAAATTCTTTATATCTAACCATTCCTAATAATTACAAATATTTTCTCTATTATTTGCTTTTTAATTTTGCTTTATGATTTTTTAAAAATAATGCTACAGCCCTAGCCGGTTTGGCTTAGTGGATAGAGCGTCAGCCTGTGGACTGAAGGGTCCCAGGTTCAATTCCGGCCAAGGGCACATGCCCGGATTGCGGGCTCGATCACCCCCAGTAGGGGGCGTGCAGGAGGCAGTCAATCAGTGATTCTCTCTCATCATTGATGTTTCTATCTCCTTATCTCTCTCCCTTCCTCTCTGAAATAAAAAAAAGAAATTTCAAATTACAGTTAAAAAAATGCATAAAAAATATAGTGCTACAGAGATAAAATTTAAATTTTAAAGCCTTTGTTCTTTTCCTTTGTCTTTTATTTATATTGGGTGAGTACATTCCCACCCAGAGATAAGATACATATTTATTTGTACATAGTTTCTTCTGATTTTAATTTTGCTTTTGTGTGTGTGTACTTTAAATTGAAACTGAACTTTATTTTGGGGAATGGAATGAGGTGAGGATTTTATTTCTTTCTCAAATAACCAATTAGTTTTCTTAACACTATTGGATAATCCATCCCTTACCTATGGCATATGATTTTTAAGGTGGTCTTGTGTTCTTTTTCTTCAGACGTCTTGCTGCACTCCAAAAGAGAAGAGAACTTCGAGCAGCTGGCATAGAAATTCAGAAGAAGAGAAAAAAGAAGAGAGGAGTTGATTATAATGCTGAAATCCCATTTGAAAAAAAGCCTGCTCTTGGTTTCTATGATACTTCAGAGGAAAACTACCAGGCTCTTGATGCAGATTTCAGGAAGTTAAGACAACAGGATCTTGATGGCGAGCTAAGATCGTAAGTGCCTTTCTGGTTTTGAAAATGGAAAGGTACAGTAGGAATTTTATGGAGGACCAGGTATTATCCTTGTCAGAGTCAGATTTTTATTATTTAGCACAATGTAGCCTATGTATGCTTTTATTTATTTAATGGGCTCACCTTTCTGAGAAAAATCAGTCCTGTGTTTGGCATAGAATGCTCTTTGGAGCTCTTGAAATGTCAGCACTGCTCTTAGTGAACTGTCTACTCACTGAGTTGCAATCTTAATTTAAGATTTATGTACTTTTGTAAATAGTTTAGTTGTTTTACTAATAGCCTGAAGGAATCTGTCAATATCTGGTTTATTTTGTTTTTTTGTCTTGCATTCTACAAATTTGTACTTAGTGGGGATAAGTAGGTATATTTATAAAATGTTTGAGGGTGCAGAGGGTTTTGCCTATTTCAAGGGATTTTTAGAGTTTCTTTAATTCTTATATTGAAAATTGTGGGGAGAATCATTTATGATTGTCAAAGATTTTTAGTTTTTCATTTCCTGATTGACATATTATTTCTATTGCATGAATTATTACTAAACAACTGACATTAGCCACTGTAAAACAGGGTTTTCTTGGATATACTTCATTATATTTATTTCTTAAATTAGGTAGCTTCGACAAATAAAGGGCTTAAAGATGAAAACATTTGAAAGGAATAGACTAGATGGGGAAGAGGATGGCACACAGTAGGGAGGAGGCATTCCTGGGCTTCAAAAGTCTGCTTGAGCCCTGACCGGTTTGGCTCAGTGGATGGAGCGTTGGCCTGCGGACTGAAGGGTCCCAGGTTCGATTCCAGTCAAGGGCATGTACGTTGGTTGCGGGCACATCCCCAGTACTGGGTGTGCAGGAGGCAGCTGATCGATGTCTTTCTCTCATTGATGTTTCTGGCTCTCTATCCCTCTCCCTTCCTCTCTGTAAAAAATCAATAAAATATATTAAAAAAAAAAAAAGTCTGCCTTGAACCTGTCTTTCAGTTTCCTAATAACTTTTTGGTATAATTTGTCATGACTTAAATATTCTTTTTAAAAGTTTTGTGAATTTAAAAAGTCATAAATAATTGAATAAAAGTTTTAAAGGGAAATTTTAAAATTCACAATATTTTAATTTTATTCCCTTTATATAATTGTTTTTATTTCTATATACTTTATCATTTTTCTATGTACACATATTTTATATAAATATAATATGATATAGGAATCGTTTTATGTTGTTTTGATGTTATGTGTAACGTTTAGCTTATAGTCTTTATAGTATACTAGAGGCCTGATGCACGAAATTCGTGCAAGGGGCTCAGCCCTCGCAGCCATGTTGGCTGCCTCTGCCTCAGCCGTAGCAGCCACGGCTTAGTCTGGCAGGTTGTCCGGTCTAATTAGCATATTGTGCTTTTATTATTATAGATAGCTTTTTAAAAAAAATATCTTTTTATTCATTTCAGAGAGGAAGGGAGAGGGAGAGAGGGAGATAGAAACTTCCATGATGAGAGAGAATCATGGATTGGCTGCCTCCTGCACGCCCCCTACTGGGGATCGAGCTCACAATCCGGGCATGTGTCCCTGACTGGAATCGAACCAGGGACCCTTCAGTCCGCAAGCTGATGCTCTATCCACTGAGCCAAACCAACCAGGGCTATAGATAGTTTTAATAGTTAATACTTAAATTACTTAGTATATTGTTTTCTTAATAATTCTGTTATTATTCTAAGTCCTCATTCTTGAATTAGTGGGTAGGTAATAGTGTAGGAACCAACTTAATATATATAGTTTTTGTCTGTTAATTAGTAATTTTCTTAGAAATGGGATTATTTTGTTCAAAATGTATGAGTATTTATATGGCTTTCAATGTTATTGCCTTTATGTAACTTAAAAATCTCTTCTCTACCTTGATCCATGACAGTGAAAAAGAAGGAAGAGATAGAAAAAAAGACAAGCAGCATTTGAAAAGGAAAAAAGAATCTGATTTACCATCAGCTATTCTTCAAACAAGTGGTGTTTCTGAATTTACTAAAAAGAGAAGCAAATTAGTTCTTCCTGCTCCTCAGGTAATATGATAAAAGCATATTTTTCATTGTGTGAACTCATATACTGATCATTTATTCAGCAAATAATTTGAGGCCTTATATGCTAAGTTTTTGTTAGGTGCTAGATGTCCTTAAGAAATTCACGGCATAGCCCTGGCCGGGTGGCTCAGTTGATTGGAGCCTCATTCTGTACACCAAAATGTTGCCGGTTCGATTCCCGGTTAGGGCACATAACTAGGTTGCTGGTTTGATCCCCGGTTGAGGGAGTGTATTGGGGGCAACCATTTGATGTTTTTCTCTCATATTGATGTTTCACTCTCTCCCTCTCTCTAAAAAAAATCAATTAAAAAATTCATGGTGTAATTATATCAGGCCTGAAACTGCTCATTTGATTCAGTAATTGTCAACTTTTAGCAAGGTGTCAGCAGGTTAGGACTCTAGGCCTCTTTCTTGTGGCAGACCAGAATAAAGGTATTGTTTGACTTTGTGGACTTGAGGCTGCTTACTTTTAGTGAATGTTTTGTCATGTCATATTTATATTTTTGAGGCAATAGCAGTGAAAAATCAGTGTGGGAATTGTGAAGAAGAGAGAGAAACATTCCTTCACTCAGCTTATCACAGTCTCTGTGCTTTTGACTTCATTATAGTTGGTTATTGGGGATATTGAATAAGCTCTTGTTTTTTTCAAAGACTCTGCAGATGAAAAATAAATTTATTTAGTTATTTTTTCCATAGGAGTGGAACCAACTAAACTCTTGTTCTGTTTTGAGTAGTACAGCTCTGTAGAATTTATTTATTTATTTAAATATTTTTAATGATTTCAGAGAGGAAGGGAGAGGGAGAGATTGAAACATCAATAATGAGAATCATTGATTGGCTGCCTCCTGCACGCCCCCTACTGGGGATGGAGCCCATATCGGGGCATGTGCCCTTGATTGGGAATCGAACCTGGAACCCTATAGCCCACAGGCCAACGCTCTATCCACTGAGCCAAACCAGCCAGGGCTGGCTCTGTGGAATTTAGACAGTTTAGTGGAGCAGAGGGATGGACTTAGGAGGCCAGCAGAGCTTCTCTCCCCAAATGAGTGCACTGGCTGCATCAACACAATGTTCTTCGCACAAGCAAAATAATTTGCCAGATGCTGCCATTTCTTGTAGTGATTTTTCTAAAATTGAGATTTTGCCTATTATTTTTTTTTTCTTAATACTCCTTAGAATATGTAGTTTGGTAAAATTACTAAGATAACATATTTTGATTTTCTTAGGGACCTTGTGGATGAGTGGACTCTCTGTGTGATATTTTAATTGTTTTTAAGTCACCCCCCCCCCCATATGATAGTTTTGTACAAACACAAGTTTTTGGTATATTAATATGTTGCTTATTTTAAAATATTTTTAGTGTGGAAATACACTCAAGACTTTGTAGCTTGATACCATGGAATTCCCCCCTTCACCCTCTGCCACTCACATTATATAGGAAAGACTTTAAAAAACTGTGTTATGGAAATTTTCAAATCCACAACAAGTAAAGAGAGTGGTACAGTGAACCCTGTGTACTCATCACACAGCTTCAGCAGTTTATCTTTCTGGAATATGGACGTTTTAAGTTGTGTTGTTTTCTGGTTAGAATACTGTTTACTGTGATAACTTTCTTTTTAGATTTCAGATGCAGAACTCCAGGAAGTTGTGAAAGTAGGCCAAGCAAGTGAAATTGCACGTCAAACAGCTGAGGAATCTGGCATAACAAACTCGGCTTCCAGTACTCTTTTGTCTGAGTACAATGTCACCAACAACAGCATCGCTCTTAGAACGCCACGAACGCCAGCTTCTCAGGACAGAATTCTGCAGGTAAGCTGTCATATAGTAGAATGAGCCTTTTCCTTTTTGTTATTGTAAGGATTATGAAGCAGAACACTGAATGGTTTGGTTTTGTTTCTTTACAGTTTGAAACTGAATCCTGAATGCATGGATCCTAGAGATTTCTGTAGTAGGGAAGCTAAATCAACAGATTCAGTAGTTAGGCAGTTTTCTTCCTACATTTATTAAGTCTTAGTTTTTGGGGTTTTTGTGAAGCTAGCCCTTCTATCTTCATTAGTCTTTAGTACCTGTCAGTAAAGCACTGCATTTTAAATGTTGCCTAGCAATCCTAGTCAGATGTGTGTGGTCAGTAATTTTTAAAACTTCCCTGCATTTCTGTACTTAGCTTGGCATAGGCTGCCATCCTCCTTCCCTCTCCTTAACTCCTGAGGTATACAGCTCTGTGTGTTTCTACGGTGTCTGCATGTCAGAGAATAGCCAAACCTAACAAAACACCATTGAGTCTTATTACCCTTACATCTCATTTTCTTTTCTCTAATAGAAATACCGTTTTAAGGTCTTGATTCAGGAGTCAAGTCGTCCTGTATGGCTTAGTAAGAAAACAGTTGTGTCCTTCATCACTTGTTCTCTAGAGGCACCAATTACAATTCTCTGTTTTTATTAACTTATTGCTAAGACACTTGTTACATTTTGATCCCCCCCAGTTTTAGGCATTATTTTCAAACCAGAAGTTGAACATGTGGCTCCATTACATCCTCTGCCTCTATCATTCATACACATTCTTTCCATTTCCTCATTCTCCATTATAGTTATACTAGAGGCCCGGTGCATGAAAATTCATGCACTGTTGGGGGGGGCGTCCCTCAGCCCGGCCTGCCCCCCTCACAGTCCGGGAGCCTTCAGGGGCGGGAGACAACCCGGCAATCAGGGGAAGGTGACGCCCAATCACACCTCTGCTGCTGCCACTGCCAGCAGTCCAAGCCTTAGCCGGCCCTGGTTACCTGAGCCTCAGGCGGCCCTGGGGGGTTGGGGGGCTGAGGGGACTGGGGTTCTCCGGAGGCAGGCATGCAGCAAAGCTGAGGGGACTGGGGGTCTCCGGAGGCAGGCGTGCAGAGGCTTGCTGTGTGCCTGTCACCCTGGTGGGGCTGAGGGGACTGGGCACCGCCATCTTGTGGCTGTGGGCGTCGCCATCTTTGAGGGCTGGGCAATTAGCATATTCCCTCCTTATTGGCTGTGGGCACCACCATCTTTGAGGGTGGGACAGTCAATTAGCATATTCCCTCTTTATTAGATAGGACTAGAGGCCAGATGCATGAAATTTGTGCAAGGGGCTTGGCCCCCACTGTCCTGGCAGCCGTGGGCCTCTGCCTCAGCCCCTGCCTGCTGCGGCTTTGTCCGGAAGGACATCCAGTCTAATTAGCATATTACGCTTTTATTATTATAGATAGTTATAGTTATATAATAATTTTGGTTAGCTCCACATTCATGGTTTATCTTATGATTATGTAAACCATAGTCCATTATGAGCCACAAAGTGCCTTATAATTACTACACAGTATTTTTTTTTTTAGTTAATACTTGTTTTATTCTATTGTTAAATTATCTGATTACTTAGCACTAATTCAACTCCAGACTATACATTAACTGTAAATATCCTGTAATTTAGGTATTCTTACCTTTTTGAAGAAGACTTTCCCCAAAATTCTGAATGTCTAGTCTGGACTGATTATGCTTAAGATCTTGTTTACAGCTCCCTCTCTTGATTTCTTTTCACTGTCACCCTAGACCAGGGGTGGGCAAACTTTTTGACTCGAGGGCCACAATGGCTTCTTAAACTGGACCGGAGGGCCGGAACAAAAGCATGGATGGAATGTTTGTGTGAACTAATATAAATTCAAAGTAAACATCATTACATAAAAGGATACGGTCTTTTTTTTTTTTTTAGTTTTATTCATTTCAAATGGGCCGGATCCGGCCCGCGGGCCGTAGTTTGCCCACGGCTGCCCAAGACAGTCCCTTGGATGTCCTCTTTCCTGGCTCCCTGTCTTTGGCTGTCTTGGCTTATTTCCTTGTTAGTGAAGCATACCCTTCAGTAGCTTTCTGAGGAGGCGTTCATTGAAGATGGAAGTTTTAAGACCTGGCATATCTGTGAATTACTGTTCTACCTTCTTATATAATTGGTAGTATAACGGTTTAGAATTCCAAATTGAAATGGTTTTTGTTCAGTTTTGAAGGCAGTGCTCCAGTGTCTTCTAGCTTCCATTATTGCTGTTGAGACCAGTGCCATTCAGGTTAATAGGAAACCTGTGTTTTTCTTTTTGTGGAAGTTTATATGCGCTTCTCTTTTTCATAAGCATGCTTCTTGGTGTGGGTCTGTTTTTAACCATTGTGCTAGGTACTCTGGATCTTTGCATTCTGGAGACTCATGGCCTTCTATTCTGGGAAGTTACTGTATTTTGAAATTTAACAAAATTTCCTCCCTTTCATTGATCTGTTTTCTCTATGAACCTCAAATTTTCTTATTTGTTTCTATCTGGTTTTCTGTCTTAATTGCCTTTTTGACTTATTGCTAGGAGATTTTCTGAATTTTATCTTTGTTCAGTTTTAAAATTTCTGTTATCATACAGTGGGGCCTTGACTTACGAGTTTAATTCGTTCCGAGACCGAGCTTGTTAAGGAGCTCGTTAACTCAAATTACTCTGTCAAGTCAATGCAAAAAATCAGCCGAGAGACAGCTGGTATCTCAAAAAACTCGTTAGTCGGGACACTTGTAAGTCAAGGCCCCACTGTATTTTTAATTTCCAAGAGTTCTTTTTAAAATGTGATCAATTTTTTAACATTGCATTCTTATTTATGAATATCTCTTATGTCTCTTAAGCTATTAATGATGGTTTTGTTTTTATAGGTTTTCTTTTCCCTGCATAGTTTTTAAATTCCTTTTGTTAGTTTTATTCCCTATCTTTCATATGAGATGTTTCCTTAAATTTCTTCTGATCTTTGGCTCTCTGCCTATATCTAGGGGGTAGGGGTGGGACAATTAAAACTGATTCAAAGTTCCTTAGGTGAGTGTGGGGCTCCTTGACTCTAGGCTTACTTGTGGGCTGAACCTGCTGGGGTGTTTCACTAGGGAAGTCTTGATGTCAGTATTTATAGATCTTTTTTCTTGGGTTAGTTGGATTCCCTAGAGAAGTAAGTAGCTTCCACTCTCCTGCCTGGAAGGCATCAAGCTGGCCAGCCTTTTGGGAACCTAGATGGGGAAAAATGCTTTGTACTTGGAATAGCAGAAGGAGCACACACAATTGATAATGTGAAATGTAAGGTTTTCGTTAATAACGAATAACGAATTAAGCCTTGCTATAGTTATCTTCATTTGCTCCAGAACTTGGTGGTTTAAAAATTGTTATACTCATGGTTTCTGTGGGTCAGGAATTCAGAGAGGGCATAGAAGGAACATCTTGTGTCAGCTCCATGTGTCTAGGCGGGCCTCAGCTAGGATGACTCGGCATTTGAGGTTGACTTGATAGCTAGGGGGCCTGGAATCACCTTTCCATGTTTGGTGTTTGCTTCTGGCTGTGCTGGGAATGTGGAGTAAATTTATTCGTGGTCTTGCCTTTCTCACAGCATGGTGGCATCAAAAGTTGAACTTCTCCCATAGTCTCTCAGTGCTCCAATGTGAGTTGTTGTAGTGAGTGTGTGGGAAGCTGCATTTTTTTATTCTTGCCTTGGAAGGCAAGCAGTGTTATTTAGCACTGTGTTCGGTTAGTTATAAGTGAGTCCACCTAGATTCAAGAGGAGGGGATGTAGACTTTACCTCATGATGGAAGGAATGTCAGGGTTGGATTATAACAAGAGCATGTGAAATGAGAGATAATGATTTGACTATCTTGAAAAATAACAATCTTACAGACCCTAAATTGGGTATTAAGATACTTGTAGGTACAGTGATAATAATGAATACAGGCTTATAATGGAGGGACTGAGTCAAGCAAGACTTCAGAAATGAACCTGCCCATGTGAGTTTTCTTACGAAATGATAGGCCAGCCGGTAGTGTCTTCACTTCCTAGTGTGAGAATCAGGTTCAAGAGGCTAATGAAAACTAGATATACAATTAATTAATGATAACACTAGATTAAAGTTTAGTTGTTCTGACATTTAGCCCAAGCTCACATTGGGAAAATTGAATTCTTAGTTCTTTATGATTATAAAGAGGTTTGGCACAGATAGTAGGAGAAGCTTTTAGATAAATGGTAATGCCATATATGAGGTCACAAAAGCATTTCTTAACGTATAAAAATTTGTTCTTAAACTTCTGAGGTGCCATGTTAGGTTGACAGAGTAATGGAAGTACTGAATCTGCCACGACCTAGTAGTCATTTTCTCTCTTGGTTTTAATTGAGAAAATGTATAAGAATTTTGTTTGTTTTAAGATTTGCATAGTAGCACCAGAAGCGAAGATTCTGTCTTCTGTCTAAACTGTTGAAATACTTTATTTTCTCATTAATCAGGAAGCCCAGAACCTCATGGCCCTGACCAATGTGGACACCCCATTAAAAGGTGGACTTAACACACCTTTGCACGAGAGTGACTTCTCAGGTGTGACTCCGCAGCGGCAGGTTGTACAGACTCCAAACACAGTTCTTTCAACCCCATTCAGGTATCTATCTTCTATCCTATCTAATAAAAGAGAAACATGGTAATTAGCGTACGACTGCTACCCTTCCCATTGGCTAATCAGGGTTATATGCAAATTAACTGCCAGCCAAGATGGCGGCCGGCAGCCAGGCAGCTGGAAGCGAACATGAGGCTTGCTTGCTTCAGTGAAGGAGGAAGCCAACGTTCCCCGCCTGCCTTGCCGGCCTCTGAGCTGGCAGTTTGAAACATTGTAACAAATATAGAAGCTAAACAAAACCCCAGAAACCTGCTTTCAGCCGGCCGGGATCTCAGAGCTGGAGATGATACAGTGTTTCGATTATAGAACCGAAACAAGCCAGATACCTGCTTTCAGCAGCAGAGGCCTTGGCCCAGAATAAAAAAAAAAGAAAAAAAGGAGCGGTTGGGAGCTTCAGTCAACCGCCACCTGAAAGCAGCCCTCAGCCCCTCACCCAGGCTGGCCAGGCACCCCAGTGGGGACCCCCACCCTGAAGGGTGTGTGACCAGCTGCAAACAGCCATCATCCCCTCATCCAGGCTGGCCAGGCACCCCAGTGGGGACCCTCACCCTGATCCAGGACACCCTTCAGGGCAAACCAGCCAGCCCCTACCCATGCACCAGGCCTCTATCCTATATAGTAAAAGGGTAATATGCCTCCCAGCACCAGGATCAGCGGAGCTGTGAGGCCTCCTGGCACCGGATCAGCGTGACAGGGGGGAGCTCCCCAATCCCCTGATGGGCCCTGCTCTGTGCATGACAGGGGGCAGCACCCAACCCCCTGATTGGCCCTGTTCTGTGTGTGACAGGGTACGGAGCCCCAACCCCCCTGATGGGCCCCGCTCTGTGCGTGACAGGGGGCAGCGCCCCAACCCCCTGATTGGCCCTACTCTGTGCGTGACAGGGGGCGGCGCCCCAACTCCCCAATCGGCCCTGCTCTGAGCCCTACCAGGGGCTGCACCTAGGGATTGGGCCTTCCCTCTGCCACCCAGCAGCAGGCCTAAGCCAGCAGGTCGTTATCTCCTGAGGGGTCCCAGACTGCGAGAGGGCACAGGCCGGGCTGAGGGACCCCCCCTTCCCCCCCGAGTGCACAAATTTTTGTGCACCAGGCCTCTAGTATATATATAAAAGGCTAAGCGACTGTCCGGTAGCTATGACATGCACTGACCACCAGGGGGCAGACACTCAACGCAGGAGCTGCTGAGCTGTGGTGACTTAGCAGCGGTGGTTCTTGGGTGACACACCCCGGAACCAGAGAGGAGGGAGCCTGATTCCAGGGTGCGCCACCCGAGAACCGGCCTCTCGCAATCCGGGACCCCTTGGGGAATGTTGGAGACCTGGTTTCGGCTCAATCCCTGCAGGTCAGGCCAAGGGACCCCACCTGCCGGAGGGACCCTGCTCACCTCACAGATGCCCTTCGAGCTGTGGCGTCACCCCAGGTGTGGTCGGCTGGGGAAAGACCGGGGGAGGTTGTCTACAGGGTGTGTCCAGCCCCTCTTGCCCAGTCACACCCCCGCCCCCCACCTTCTAATTAATTTCCTTTCAATGTGCACGAATCCATGCACTGGGGCACTAGTTATAAATAAGCAGATGTTTTCTCTTTTAGATAAACTTGAATCTGAGAACTTGGACAACATGTTTCCTTTAGTAATGTTAACAGAATATGGAAATAGTGATCAACTTGTCTTCTTGACTTTTCCTCACTCAGTAGTAAATAACATAACAGTATCCAGGAAATGGTTAAATACTATATGGAGCTTCCTTTCTGCAGTTTCTGATGCTAACACCTTGTTTCCGAATATGATTTATCTGATTTAAAAGAGCAAATAAGTCCATTATTAATAATCATTTGGTGAATTTGATAAAAATTATTATCCTTTTTATGTATGTACTACTATTGCTTTTCCCCAAACATTTTATTATGGAAATTTATAACATGCAAAGAGGTTGAAATAATGGTAAAACAAACATCCCTACACTCACCACCTAGGTTTCTATAGTTGTTAACGTTTTACTGTATTTGTTTTATCACATATCTATTCATCTATCAATTCATCTTATTTTAATGCATTTCAGAATAATTTGCTGTATCAGTTTATTTCACCGCTAAACACTTCCTTGTGTATATCATTAACTAGAGTTTAGAGTTCAGTATCTGTTTGTAATCCTTTTGTTTTAAGCTACTGTGTTTTAAAGAAGAATTTTAAAAATACAAACGTTTTAGAAGCAAGTTGTATTAAAATGGAATTTGAGCTTTTAAAGGTTGGAAATATTTGGGGTTTACTTTTAATTTTAAACATTAGGATATGTCCTCCCACTGGTTATTTAGATAGAAAGCATCTGACTATTACAGCCCTGCATGACAGCACAATGAAGAACCTTTGGCAGCCAAATCCTTATTTAATAACACTTGCAAGGCTTGTAAGAGAGCCTAATTCCTCTTTTTTCTGTATATGTCTTGTCTCTCAACTACATTGTAAGCTCCTTGGGGGCAGGGACCATGTCTGATATGGTAACACCTCACCTCACCTCTGGGGAACAGCTCTCTGGCAGCATTCACTTGTCTGGAACACAACCAAGATACAGGAAGTAAGCAACCAAAATAAAAAAGGCTTGGACAATTAAAATTTAAGTTGCAAAGTCTATTAGGATTTTATTCCTAAGAGATTCTCTTAGCTTTCACTCAGTAGTATTCATATTTAGATATGATTCCAAAAGAAAAAGAAATGTAAGGAGAGGAACTACTTAGAGTATGCACACTGATGATAATGATGTGATAGCTAATAGAGGCAGGCATAGAAATGATAAGAAAAAGGCCCTGAATTAAAACTGAGAGTCTGGGGTCTTTGTGGTGGCTCTCCTTTCTGTCCCCTGTATGTTCTTAGCTACTGTACCGTATCAAGAAAAAGTTGAGATAATGTTTGGGGGACCTATCTTAGGAAGGCAAGTAATATCAAATGTAATGACTTTATTTGAAGTCATTAAAATAAAAATACTGTGTGTAAATAATAAGCTAGTTGAGCCAAACCTTTGTTTTAATCTAGAGATCTAGAGATCTAACCTAAAACCAGATTAGGGTGACAGAATTTCTGGAATCTTTATTTATTGTGAAATAATTAGTGAAAATCATTTGAAAGCACAATACAAATAAAAGCGGTACTTTTATTAATTAGAATTTTTGTCTTTCTAGGACTCCCTCTCATGGATCGGAAGGGCTGACTCCCCGGAGTGGGACAACTCCCAAACCAGTTGTTAACTCCACCCCGGGTAGAACTCCTCTTCGAGACAAGTTAAACATTAATCCCGAGGATGGAATGGCAGACTACAGTGATCCCTCTTATGTGAAGCAGATGGTACATGTCAATTCCTGTTTAATACTTTTAAAAGAAAAATTTTTTTTTCTATCTTATGGCTGCCAAATTAAAATTCCCTCCCTCCCCAGTCAGTGCATATTACTTATATCTTAAGAATCTACACACCTATGGATGTCAGCAAAGGAAAATGATTTGCAGTACTTAATCTCATGCCTATTTTTTCTTACTCTTAAAATGTTTGTGAGTATTGATTATGTCGGTAGTAATACTTGTATCTTTTGTGATTTTAATTTTTGTCATTTACTAATCAATACTTGAATGGTACATTTATTTTTATATGTTTTGTTATTATTTTTAAAATACTTTTTAATTGATTTCAGAGAGGAAAGGAGAGGGAGAGAGAGAGAGAATCATTGATCAGCTGCCTCCTGTATGCCCCACACTGGGGATCAAGCCCACAACCCAGGCATATGCCCTGATCAGGAATTGAACTGTGAGTTCCTGGTTCATTGGTCGATGCTCAACCACTGAGCCATGCCAGCTGGGCGATACATTTATGTATTTTTTTAAATTTTTATTTACATAAAATATTTAGTTTTGAATACCTCAAATCAGATTTTGACCCTTGATTCCTGTTTTGCTCTCTACTTCTTCAAGGACAAATCTATATCTCAAAGCAAAGTTAATTTGAAGTTTATTGCTGATCTTAATAAAGATTTCTTTCATATGTTTTGCATGGTGATGTAGAAAGGTAATGATAAAAATGAAGGTTGGCCCTAGCTGGCATGGCTTAGTGCAGCCGTGGGCAAACTACGGCCCGCTTGAAATGAATAAAACTAAAAAAAAAAAAAAGACCGTACCCTTTTATGTAATGATGTTTACTTTGAATTTATATTAGTTCACACAAACACTCCATCCATGCTTTAGTTCCGGCCCTCTGGTCCAGTTTAAAAACCCATTGTGGCCCTCGAGTCAAAAAGTTTGCCCACCCCTGGCTTAGTGGATAGTGTTGGCCTGTGGACCGAAGAGTCCTGGGTTTGATTCTGGTCAAGGGCATGTACCTTGGTTGCAGGCTCCTCCCAGACCTGAGCCCTTGTCGGGGCTCATGTAGGAGGCAACCAATATCTGTGTTTCTCTCACATCGATGTTTCTCTCTGTCTTTCTCTCTTCTACTCTCCCAAAAAAAATCAATGGGAAAATATCCTCAGGTGAGGATTAACAAACAAACAAAAATAATGAAGGTTGCAGTTTTGCTCAGCCTATGATAATGCTTTTATTACATCATTATTAGGCCTTATTATGATGCCACAAAATCATTGTGAGATATTTATAATAAGTTCTAATGATGTTGGCCTGTTTTCAGTTTACAAATTCTAACTTCATATATAGATTTGGTTAGGGAGGTTTTTTTTAATGGTGAAAATTGATATCAACTAATGCCAACTCTGAATGGCTACGTAAGAATTAAACAAATGAAATATACGTGTGCAAAGCATAGATCTGGACACTTCTAGGGATCTAAAGTTGAGTAAAGATGTCCTTTGTCTTAAAGAAGTTTATACTCTGGAGAGATTGGCAGTACTAAACCAAGTTAAAAAATAATTGTAATATAAGAACAGAGTAAGCTCTTTGAGTAAAACCAGCATGCTTATTTAGAGCGGCCAAGGAAAGGAATAACAGTTGGTTGGGAACTAGTAAAGCCTTCATTGACAAGGTACGCTCAGAAGGAAGGTGGTGGCTGTTCCAGAGGGAGGTCACAACATGAGTAAGTGTGGAGCATGTTTTTAGCAACTCATCATGTCTAAACCTAGCAAATGTGTAATGAGCAGTGGGGAGTGAGATTGGAAAGGTGAGCTGAGGATATACTGGGAAAACTTTGGGCCCATTGGACTGTTTTTTGGCTTGCATATGACCTAGTCTTTCTATTAAAAATATACGTACACACACACACAAATTCAGGCATCTTTTCAGGTTAGATTTTATTAGTCCAAGGATAAATTGACTTTTGAACTTGTTCTTTTGATTGCTATTAAATTTGTGTCAGCAATGTTTTCCTTAAATGGAAATCCTGAAGGACTTTCTTGCCCTTGTAGAGGTACTTCCCAAACCTTCTATTAGAATATGCTAGAGTAACTCCCACTGATTCCAAATTGATTTGTCTTAATGTAGGGAAGAACCGGAGATAGAAATTTAAAACTTGTCTCAAATCTGAAGTTAGGGATCATTTTTTAGAATTAAAATTAGGCTAATTATATTTTAGGAACTCATAAAATATTGGTTGGTTACTACTTAAAGTATATGAATTGAGAAGGATTGATTTTCTTTTTTCTACAGGAAAGAGAGTCTCGTGAACACCTCCGTTTAGGGTTGATGGGTCTTCCTGCCCCCAAGAATGACTTTGAAATTGTTCTACCAGAAAATGCTGAGAAGGAGCTGGAAGACCGTGAAATAGATGATACATACATTGAAGATGCTGCTGACGTGGATGCACGGAAGCAGGTGGGTAATGGTGCTGGAAAGGAAGGAAGCGTGGGTTTGCTGAATGTGTCAGTGGGCTGAAAAGAATGGCCATTAAATGTCTCAAGATCTCTACCTATGAGGTTTTTCAATATTTAAAAAACCCTAAAGTAAATTGCTTACATCAGTAATAATATATACCCACATCCTATATAATAAAAGGCTAATAATATGCAAGTCGAATGAATGGTGAAATGACCGGTCACTGTGACGCACACTAACCACCAGGGGGCAGCCGCTCAACGCAGGAGCTGCCCCCTGGTGATCAGTGCACTCCCACAGGGGAAGCGCCTCTCAGCCAGGAGCCTGGCTCACCGCTGATGAGCGCAATGGCGGTGGCGAGAGCCTCTCCCGCCTCTATGGCAGTGCTAAGGATGTCTGAGCGGGCCTAAGTCGTCAGTCGGACATCCCCCGAGTGCTCCTGGACTGCAAGAGGGCATAGGCCGGGCTGAGGGACTCCCGCTCCCCGAGTGCACGAATTTCGTGCACTGGGCTTCTAGTAATTAATAATATACTCAGAATATCTTGATAGGCATTCTTAAAATGTGCTATCATCTATCTATCTATCTATCTATCAATTTAAATATCCTTTGTCAAATTCATTATGCTTCCTTAAAATACACATAAGTAGTCTTTTAGACATTGCTTTTTACTCTAGCCAAGAGTTACTGTTCAGTCTTAAAAACAAGCACATTTTGGATTGGTTGAGTAAATGGTTTTAGATCAGTGTACACTAATAAAAAATGTGGATTTGGAAATTTAGAGAGTGTGCCAGAATAATAATAATAACATTTTGTATTAATATATCTTATAGTTAATTACTTTCTCATTTGCACATAGCAACTTGGTGATGTAAATAAAATAGCTTCATTTTAGAAATGAGGAAACAGGTGCAGGTGAATTAAGTTAACCTTAGCAGGTCTCGGCTGGAAAGTGGTGACTCTTGAACTGAAACTGAGATTAAGTGACCCCTTTTAGGAATTCTTGCAGCCTAGTTCAGGATGGTTTTGAAGTTGAATAATTTCATCAGATTAGAGTGAGAATGGCATCATTGGAAATCGTATTTTAGAGGAAACCACATGAATATGCTTTTTGGTGGGAATATAGGGTAATACTTTTTGTGTTTAGTTCTTTTAGTGACTTTGAAATACATTTAGTCAGAAATGTTGTGAGATTCTAATGTGCTATCCCACATGATTCATAATTTGAGAATCAAACACCTTCATTGGCCGGATTTTTAAATTTAAAAAAGTAGCTTTGGGTGGATGAAAAGGGTTGTGTTGCAGAGAAATAGTCACCTCAAATTTGAGGATTCTGATTTACACAAGGAAAGGATAATTATCTGATGGACACAGCATGTAAATTTGGAGCGTACTCTGGTAGTTGTTGGAAGTTCTTAATTTCTGTTTGACTGAGAGAACGAATAGATTAATTTCTGTTGCCTTATATGGCCTTACTGCAAAGTTACAGATGTCTAGATCTTTAGCTCTTGAACATATATGTTCTTATAGACTGAAGTGTTTTTAACTTTATTGAAGTGTGTTAAATACTGTATAAGGGCAATAATGGATATAAAAATAATTTTTAGGCCATACGAGATGCAGAGCGTGTGAAGGAAATGAAGCGAATGCATAAAGCTGTCCAGAAAGATCTTCCAAGACCATCAGAAGTAAGTGTTAGGATTTTTGGCTGGGGAAGTTTTAAGTTTTTTTTTTCATGTGATTGATTTCTTTTTAATATCATTCATAAAGTTTTATAAAACAAAATTTTATCTACTGCCTAGAATATAGTACAGAATTTCTCAGTTCTAGTCACTGGAACAAATAAGTATTTAAAAGGGGGAAAAAAGAGGATTTCTTTCGAAAATGTATAACTGCTGTTTATGCTAGAACAAGTAATGTTAGTATATTGCAGTGAATATGTTTGGTAATTTTACTTATTTTACAATTTTAGGTAAATGAAACTATTCTAAGACCCTTAAATGTAGAACCGCCGTTAACAGATTTACAGAAAAGTGAAGAACTAATCAAAAAAGAAATGATCACAATGCTTCATTATGACCTTCTACATCACCCTTATGAACCATCTGCAAATAAAAAAGGAAAAACTGTAGGATTTGCTACCAATAATTCAGAGCACGTTGCCTATCTGGAACATAACCCTTATGAAAAGTTTGCTAAAGAAGAGTTGAAAAAGGTATGATTGAGCGGAATATTTCTCTTTTGAGATTTAAGTAGTTGTTTGATGCTGTGTATCATGGACAGATATTAACTTCTTTCCCCATACTGATATTCATGGGTATTCTCCTCCCCCTTGCCCCCATCCCAATGTTCAGCGATAGGTCTTTATTATATCAACACTGGCTCTGGTGATGGTGTTTTTGTTTCATGGGTGTGTACCTGATTGACAGTTGCTACAGCTCAGCTATGTCTCTGAATAGAATTGAATGCCTTTAATACTTGAACTTCATTTATTTAGACTAATATAAAATACAAGGATATATTAAAAATGTTTTCAGTTTAAGCTCTTTATCTATTCAAAGAAAGGAAATATTTTTTACTGAATTTATTTCCCTCACATGATTTCTCTCTGTCCTTTTGGATATAAGGAAAGAAATATTTTCTTGTATGAAGTCTGTCCTGCCTCTTCTTCCATATTATTCTTTCTGCTCTGACAGAGCAAACAGCTGTGAATAGAAATTGTGAATTTCTATTGTGTGTTAAATACTGTATAATGGCAATAATGGATATAATGGATTTCTATTGTGAATAGAAATCGGTACAGTGGTGTAAGAAAATACAGTTGGTTTCATGGTTGGAAGCAGAGTGGTCATTAGCTTAAAAGTCTTTATCTCTGAGGGGCAATGACTGGAATGGCTTAAATGTAAAACAAATAAGATTCTTTTTTCTGTCTTTTCTCCTGCACTTTTCCTCTCCCTCTTTCTTTGTCTTACTTTGTATTTTTCTTATTGTATAAGTGATACATATTTATTATAGGATTTTTAGAAAATAGAGAAAGGGAGGAGGCTTTAGATTATTTCAAAATTTGCCCCTGATTCCTGAGTAACCTCGACTTACTTTTTTTAAGTGAGTGCAGTTGGAACTTGACATCTGCTGAGTGACTCTGCTGCAGTAACTGCATCTAACTATTGAACTGGGGTTGAGAATTAGACAGTGAACTTGATACTTGAAGAGTTTTTTCTCTTTTTAGAGTAAAAACATGAGGGAAGATGGCATTTAAGAAATAAGCTTTTCTACACCCTAGCTGGTTTGGCTCAGTGGATAGAGCGTCGGCCTGCAGACTGAAGGATCCCGGGTTTGATCCCGGTCAAGGACACATGCCTGATTGTGGCCTCGATCCCCAGTTGGGGCATGCAGGAGGCAGCTGATCAATGATTCTCTCTCATCATTGATGTTTCTATCTCTCTCTCCATCTCCCTTCCTCTCTGAAATCAATAAAAATATATAAAAAATAAATAAGCTTTTCTAAATTTATTGTATGTATGGACACCTGAAATAAGGAGCACATCTGCCCTGGCTGGTGTGGCTCGGTTGGTTGGAGCATCATTCCATACACCAATAAATTTCGGGTTCAATTCTCAGTCATGGCACATACCTAGGTTGCAGGTTTGATTCCCGGTTGGGAGAGCGTAGGGGAGGCAGCTGATCGATATTCTCTCTTACATCAGTGTTTTATTCTCTTTCTCTCCCCCCTTCCTCCTCTTCCTTCCTCTCTCTCTCTAAAATTAATGCATGTCCTTGGGTGAGGATTAAAAAAGAAAAAAAGGATCACATCATTGCTAATAGAGATTCTGTAGGGGATAGATTTTAATACATTTTTTAATTAATAATTTTTTTTTGTTAACCCTCACCTGACGATATTTTTTTCTTTTTTTAATTTTTTTTAGAGAGAGTGGAAGGGAGGGAGTGGAGGGAAGGGAGAGAGTGGAGGGAAGGGAGAGAGAGAGAGAGAGAGAGAGATGTGAGAGAGCGACATCGATTAGTTGTCTCCCGCACCTGCCCCATTCGGGTCAGTAGGGGTTTGAACCTGCAACCCAGGCACTTGACTAGGAATGGAACCCGGGACCCTTCCCTGCTCTAGCCACTGAGCACACTGGCTAGGGCCTAATGAAATTTTTGAAAGTAGTAATTGTAAGTAGTGTTTTAGAATTATTCAAAACCATTATAAATTAGTTTAAATATTTTTTCATATTTTATTTATAGTCCTATTTGTTCTAAAAAGATTTAAAGCAGCTATTTATCTAGCAGATTATTATTTTATTTTAAGTTCTTTATTGTTGAAAGTATTACATATATCTCCTTTTTTCCCTCATTGACCTCTCCCCGGCCACTCCCACCCACCTATTTAGCAATTTCTTTATGGACAGTTTAAAGATTACGTAGGTATATTCTCTCCTAATAATGTTAAGAGCTGAACTTGTAAATTTTTATTATGTACAGTTTCAGAGTGGGATACCATTTCTCTTACCATAAAGTGTCAACTTTTCATTAAGTGTGTTAACATTGGTTTGTTTCCATTATTTTCCCTAAGAGGTATTGTTTAAAAGTTTCTATTCTTGCCCTAACCGGTTTGGCTCAGTGGATAGAGCGTCAGGGGCATGTATCTTGGCTGCGGGCACATTCCCAGTAAAGGGTGTGCAGGAGGCAGCTGATCGATCTCATCGATGTTTCTAACTCACGATCCCTCTCCCTTCCTCTCTGTAAAAAAATCAATAAAATATATTTTTAAAAAAGTATCCATTCTTTAGCTTACATAGACGTGATTTTTATATTTTTTGTTTAAAATTTTTTGTATGCTGATCATTTCTCTTAATTTTACATATTTTGATCTGTTTATTTTCTGATATTACTTAGAATGATTGAATGCTTTCTATAAAGCACAAAAAGTGATTGTCAGTTTTTCATGAGCCATGAAGCAAAGGGCTGGAAGAAGTTCATGTGGTATGCTCACAGAATCTGGGTGTCTGGTGTTGAGCTAGGCACTCTATTAAAGCTGTGGTTTGAATCCAGGCCTGCACAACTCCCCCACCCCCCTCGTTCTTAGTGAGCAAAAACTGGCCTATGATCCATCAGTATTTGACTTGTGCCCCCAATCTCATTCTCTAGCAATGTCAGGGACATTCTTTCAGATGAGAACAAAGGCATGTGTAAAAAAATGCCTAATTCCATGATCATGTGAAGTCCCTCATGTAGAGAGGGGAAGTAGAGTGGAAGCCTTGGTGGTGTTTGGCTTGAGCACGATCCTGCTTTGTCTGCTAACTAACGATATGTTTTTGAACAAGGTGTTTCACCTCTTTGAACCTTAGTGTCATCAACATTAAAATGAGGTTAATATTGACTACTTTCTAAGATGGCTGTGGTATTTGGAGATAATATACACAAAACTATTAAATTCAGTTCCTGGTACATAGTAGACACCTGAGAAATGGTAGCTGTTGTTATGAGTGAAGGCAAAGGATTGTTTATATTATTGGGGCTACATGGATGCTTGGCTTTTCAGATCAGTCTGCATTGACTTATAGGCTCCCTTACTCATTTTACTTAGGCATTTTTCCCCTTCCAAGAAACAACCAGTCAACTAGAACTCCTTGCCTTTGTCCAAAGGAGGAGGAAAAACAGTCTTTAAAGTTCCCAGTTGATGGCAAGTCTTTCTAATACTCAAACTTATTGAAATTATTATCTTAAACAGGCCCAAGATGTTCTGGTACAGGAGATGGAAGTGGTAAAACAAGGTATGAGCCATGGAGAACTCTCAAGTGAAGCTTATAACCAGGTGTGGGAAGAATGCTACAGTCAAGTTCTGTATCTCCCTGGGCAGAGCCGCTACACACGGGCCAACCTAGCAAGCAAAAAGGACAGAATTGAGTCACTTGAAAAGAGGCTTGAGGTTGGTATCCATTTAACATTCTAATTTAAATGTACTTTGATTGAAATAATGAGCCAAGTAATACCCCTGGAAACAACTTCAGAAAAATAGACCTGAGGTGATTTGCCTTTGCAATTCTTGAGGGAAAACTACACTGAAGTGTTTGGTCTTCTTTGGCTTTCTTTTTTCATTGGATTTTCATGAGTTGCTGGCCTTCATGATGAAGAGTAACCTCCAAGTTGGCCACAGGTCAATCAGAACCTTTAAGATGTGGGAGCAAGGAGCCAAGACATTAACACTAGCCCTAGCCAGTTTGGCTTAGGGGATAGAGCGTGGGCCGGCGGACCGAAGGGTCCCAGGTTTCATTCCAGTCAAGGGCATGTACCTCGGTTGCAGGCTCAGTCTCTGGCCCCAGGTTGGGGTGCAAGTGGGACGCAGCCAATTGATGTGTCTCTCTCACCTTGATGTTTCTCTGTCACTCTCCCTTCCTTCCACTCTCTCTAAAAATCAATTGAAAAATATCCTCAGGTGAGGATTAACAACAACAATAAAGTTAACACTAGTCACTCAGAACAATGTAGATCAATGCCAGAGTAGCTTGTTTTCTCGAAGAAGGAAACTCAGTGGTTCCAAGGAGCCTTTTTCTATAGCCAAAGAGCACATTTAGCTCTAGCTGGTTTGGCTCAGTGGACAGAGCATCGGCCTGCGGACTGAAGGGTCCCCGGGTTGATTCTGGTCAAGGCCACATGCCCCTGTTGCGGGCTCGATTCCCAGGAGAGGGCATGTAGGAGGCAGTCGATCAGTGATTCTCATCATTGATGCTTCCATCTCTTTCCCTCTCCTATCAATAAAAATATATTTTGAAAAAAGCACACTTACAAAACTTTGATACCTTTTGTTCATCCTCTGATTCCTGTGAGTTTGTTACAGAGAGAGTGCCGAGTTGGATTATCCAGACAATGGCTTCCATGATTTTTCATGTTTGTGAAAATGTTGAAATGTACCAGATGGGAGTTTCATTACATGTGGTTTCTTAATATTGTCTGCATTTTTTGAATTGCAGAATCCGTGTAGGCATTTTGCCAGTGGCATGCAAATTGTGGTTCATGGACCACTAGGCTGCCTTGTGGATTCTTAATGGTGGTCTTCAGGGATGTTTCTGAGGTCAAGTTATAATGGGAAGGAGAAAGAGTGCTTCATGCAGTCACATTATGCAATTTTCTCTTATGTGATTGCCAGTTTCTCTTTACAGCAAGCATATTTGAAAATATTTTTATTTAGGGTGAACATAAAACATGATAAAATTATTGGGGTGGTCAGGGCTATGTAGGGCTAGGGAAATGAGCAGGAAAAAGGAAGAAAGCAATACATTTTTAAAATTCTGGAATGTAAGGTCTTTTTTTTTCTTCTTCTTCTTCTCACCCAAGGAGAAAGAAAGGAAGAGAGAGAGAGAGAGAGAGAGGGG
>NW_005871289.1:305915-334512 GCF_000147115.1 Myotis lucifugus
AATAAAAAATATTTTTAAAAAAAAAAATTTGGGAGAAGGAAGGTTTTTTTTTTTCTTTTTTTTCCCCCCCAAGGGAAAAAAAAGAAAAAGAAAAAAAAAAAAAAGCCGGGGGGGGGGGGGGGGGGAGGGGGGAGGGACAGAAACATGATTGGTTGCCTCCCATATACACCTCGACTAGGGTTTGAACCCTCAACCTTTTGGTGTATGGGATGATGCTCCAACCAGCTGAGCCAGCAGGGTATAAAGGTCTTTTTAATTAAAGTATAGTTGACATACAATATAATATTAATTTCAGTTGTACAACATAGTGATTTGATTTTTATGTACCTTACAAAGTGATCATCACGAGCAGTCTCGTGACAATCTATCATCGTACAAAGTTACCGTGATATTATTGATTGTATCCCCTATCTCTGTTACATCCCTGTGACTTACAAGTTTGAATTATAAGTTTGTACCTCTCAATCCCCTTCATCTTTTTGCCCATCCTCCCATCACTCAACCCTCTGGCATCAATCAGTTTGTACTTCGTATGAGTCTGTTTTGTTTGTTCCTTTGCTTAGTTTTTTAGAGTCCGCATATAAGTGAAATATTTGTCTTTCTCTGACTTATTTCACCTAGCATATACCCTTTAGGTCAGTGATGGCGAAACTTTTGAGCTCGGCGTGTCAGCATTTTGAAAAACCCTAACTTAACTCTGTGTCACATATAGAAATTTTTTGATATTTGCAACCATAGTAAAACAAAGACTTATATTTTTTATATTTATTTTATATATTTAAATGCCATTTAACAAAGAAAAATCAACCAAAAAAATGAGTTCGCTTGTCACCTCTGACACGCGTGTCATAGGTTCGTCATCACTGTTCTAGGTCCATACATGTTGTCACAAATGGAAAAATTGCATTTTTTTTTCTGTGGCTAAGTAATATTACATTACACACACACACACACACACACACACAAATATAATCACATCGTCATTTAAAAAAAAATTTTTTTTTTATTGCCCTGACCCAGCAAACCGTGACCTCCTGATTCATAGGTCAACGCTCAACCACTGAGCCACACCAGCTGTCTGTCACATCATCTCTATCCATTCATCTATGGATGGACACCTATGTTGCTCCCATATCATGGCTGTGGTAAATAATGCTGTGGTGAACAAAGGAGTGTGCATATCTTTTCAAATTAATGTTTTCATTTTCTTTAAATAAATGCCCCAGCTGAAATTGCTGAACTTTATGGTAGCTCTATTTTTAATTTTTTTGTGGAACCTCCATACTGTTTTCCATAGTGTCTGTGCCAATTTACAATTTCACCAACAGTTCACATAGGTTTCCTTTTTTCTACATCTTAACCATTGTTACTTGTCTTTTTGATGACAGCCATTCTGACAGGTGAGATGATATTTTGGTTTTTATTTGCATTTCCATGATAATTAGTGAGGTTGAGCCTCTTTTCCTATGTCTGTTTGCCATCTGTATGTCTTTGGAGAAATGTCTATTCAGGTCTTCTGCCCATTTTTAATTGGATTATTTTTAATGCTGAATTTTATAAATTCTTTATATATTTTGGATATCAACCACTTATCAGATATATCATTTGCAAGTACCTTTTCCCATTTGGTAGGTTGTCTTTTTGTTTTGTTTTCTTCACTCTCCAAAAGCTTTTTGGTTTAATGAATCCCATTTGCTTATTTTTTATTTTGTTGCCCTTGCCCGCCTGAAGAGACACATCCAAGAAGAAAAAGCAATATCTTTTTATTTGAAGTTATTCTAAGTTTTTATTTTTAAGATCACATGTATAGGTATGTAATGGCTAATGTTTGTGAACCTCTTTTATCAATTAGTGGGAAATTAGAATTTGTTTTTGAAGTAGTTCTCATCGTGGATGGAATCCTAGCAATCCAGTGTTGCTGGTTATTCTGGTTGTATTACTAACTTCCAGCAGGGTGTGCTGTTGCTCTGTTTTAATTCACAGAGTCAGGGAAAGTAGAACATCAGTGGTTAAATTTTATGTTTTCTGTTGTGTAGGCTTCATTTCTTATAAATGGTAGTTAGTGTAATTCTGATCTAAGGTCAGCATCATAGCTGATTGGAAAGCTATTTGGAAGCTTCTTGTAACATTTATATATAAATACTTAGGTCTCTCACTTAGTTAGAAATTATCTCATTTGAGGTGGGTAAGCTCTTTTCTGCCTCAAATGGTAAGGACATTTTGTGCTGTTTAAACTGCAAAAAAAAGTTTTTTCCTAAATCTCGTTTACTTTGTTGAGGCACTAACTTTCATGACAGCAAATAAATGTGTCACAAAGTAAGTGGTGCCATAAAGTACAGTAATTTTTATGTCTATGTCGAATTGGTCTTGTGAGTTTTGAAGGGAAAAGTACAGAAAGAACCACTGCTGTTCTTTTGGAGATTTATTTGGGTCATTTATAAGCCACCATTAAAAACATGTGGTTCTCTTTGTTCATTTCAGTACCAGGAACTGAAATCTTCCGTTGAACTATTTTTGTTGAAGTATTGGTGATTTTGGAAGAATATTCATAAAACAGTTTGAAATAATTTTTCTTTTCTTGACTCCTGGATGTTGTTTACCCAACTAGTTACTTTTAAAGGATATGTAATCAAATCCTTTAATTTAGTAAGCTGTGCTTATTTCAAATGAAAGTTCATTAAACCTTTAAAAAGAAGAAAAGAGACTCAAAAACCCAAGTAAACAATTCCTCATTTTATTTGTATCCATCCCTAATTCAGAACTAGATTTGTCTGAGCTTATTTTAGTTTTTGAAGATACAATTCTACTGGTTTGAAATACATAAATATTTTATTTCAATTGTGGTAATTCTTTCATCATTTCAGTTGATTGCTAAATTATAAACATTATTCAAAGTTTGTTGTGGGGAAGGAACTCCAGTTGTATTATACAAACTAAATGCTATACTTAAATTATCCTTTCCACTCTTAGGTTCAGGGAGATAGGCCTTTCTGTGTAAGCACAGTGTACCATAGCAGTCAGTGTGTTTGATTTTTGATGCCATGAACTTTGGAACAGTGCATTTAAATTATGGCTCTATCATAGTATATCAAGCATGATGAAATCCAGCTTTGTCGTGGTTGGTGTCTCCTAAATGGATTAAAAAAATATACCCAGAGGTTTCTATTGGAGCTAGTCTTTGAACTGTTACTCATGATTAATATAAGATACTCATTTAAAACTAATAGAACCACCTCAGGTTTTATGAAGAATGTGGTGGGTGGTATAAGAGTCTGTTAAATCAAATCAGAATGTGGACACAAGTCAGAAGTAAGTGGGAAAGACTTCTGAATTATAACCAAGTCCATGTATTTTATTCTGCTTTGGAGGCAGAATCAATTTTAGAACCTTGCCAGACATTTGTGTGTAAAATAAGGCAGTAACAGAAATAGAAATGACAGCTAATATCAGAAAAGGAAAAGTTAGAAAGCATGGCATGTTGATGCCATTGAAATATGGTGGCAAAAAGCCCTATGAATTTTAATAGCTTCTGTGAGGGCATATAGGTGTATGGTAGGAGGGTAGAGCGATTGCTGTTTATAGAGAAACCCCAAATAAATAAGAAAAGCTTAATTTCTGTTCAGTGTCGTGTTTTTAATTTATTTTTTTAAAAGAGGGATAGCTATAATTGTAGAAAAGTTTTCACCAAATGGTTAAAAATAAGAGCTTTAGTACTTTATTTAATCACATGTTCGGTGAATGTTACTGGGCATCTACTATGTGCCAGCCTCTGTTCTAGGCCCTGAGGTACAGCAGGCAACAAGGCAGATGAACGCTCTGCTCCTGTGGACTTCAGTTATCTGGGAAACCTTCATGTGGAGGACCTCCTTTTCTGACGATGCCAGATAAATGAGTCATTACTGTATTTGGGAAGTGCAAATAGAATGTGAAGTGTTCTAATTTGTTTCCACTTTAAGTGGAAATAGGAAATCATCTGAAGACATAATTATTTTGAGTGAAATAATTTCCAGTAGGTGCAAAAGTGAAATGAGAAGTCTGAATTTAGGCCTGCTATTAAATTTAATAGTATTTGAAATAGTATCTAAACTGCTGTGTTTAGGAAGTTTGGCTGAAAAGTAGATTTTGTCATGTTAGCTATAAAAATGGAAAGGCTTTCCTTAGAGGTGGAAACTAGGTCCAGAAGTAATACTTCTCCCTGTATTTTACTGGCACAGTCAACTTAGTCAAGAAATATTATGTAACATTGACTTCTTGGAAATAAAGTAACTTAAAGAACACAGATAACACATTTAAAATTCTTCTCAGTGTATTTGTAGAACTCTTTGAGGACCCCTGCCTTTACTGAATGGTTATGTTTCAGCAAAATTGGCTGCATAATGGATTCCATTTTCTCAGTGACTTCCATTATTATAAAGTCAGATGTTTCAGTACAGGAAAAATATTCCCTTAATACTTTAAATAGTGAGAACTTAGGGTAAGGATTAAGTTGGTGGACAATTCTGGGTGGAGGACTATATGTTGTATCTCAGCAGGCTTATGCTTATATTGCTTTGTGAGTGTGTGTGTGTGTGTGTGTGTGTGTTGGGGGGGGGGTGGGTGGAGGGCGGGGGAGGGAGGCAAAGGCTTTAGGAGAAGAGTTCTCAGAACTTTGGAATGCTCTGTTTCTGAAGTTCTGGTCTACTGTGACCCCTAAAGGCACTGGCAGATGTCTTGGTTGTTCCTAGCAAGAACTCTAGAGCTAGACCAGAGATCTCCTTGGTACATCTATGTTGCTTCTGCTATGCCTCAGTATTGGGTTGAATTGGTTTCACACACTTTATGTTTCATTTCCTAACTTGTGCAAATGTCAAGTGCTAGGCCACTTGATTGCTTTGTTGGTACATTCCTGTCCTGCCAAGGTGTTTAGTAAGGTTTTGCCTTACTGCTTAGCTTGCTTTGCAGGAGTACAATCTGACAGTTGCTAACTCTGATAGATGTGACAATAATCACTTACTTGGACCTGCATCTCATCAATATAGAGAAGGTTTGTTGATAAAACTTAATGTTAAATAAGCTGTATAGAGATAAAAGAGCCACTCATGAACTCTTGTTTGCAAACATTTCGATGGTTGAACCACATCTTTACTACTATAAGATCATATTGCTGAATGATGGACTGGGAAGTGGAGCTGCCATTAACTCTGTATTTATTTTGGGTATCCTTAAACCTGCTTTTCCAGTGGTATAAAGTTATATTATGGGCCCCAAAGCAAGAGTTTCAGTGAGGGATGCTCTTAATGTTTCTGAACCTCACTGTTACAGACTTTAACTGAAGACAGTATTGGAGACCCAAGTATAATGTGTTTATTTTGGAATTACTTAAGCTTAGTAACCTTAACAAACGTAGTGAGTTTGAAAGTAACAATTACACTTTTATAAGTCCCATACAGCCTCCTTTTGTAATGACCCAAGGAAACACTTATGGTTCCACTGATTCATCTCCTGGGGACCATCAGTTTTCCATTGGTCTCTGGCCAGTCTTTTTTAGACAGTTTCTTTTCTATGCATTTAAAAATAACATTTGGGGTGCTTTTCTAAAAATACCAGTACTTTAAAGAGAAATTTAAAAAGAAATTTTAAAAATGAAGAAAAGAGCCTACCATCTAGACATAATCACAAAATGACATCTTGGGAGTGTGTACTTTTATATATGTGTGAGTACATATTTATAAGATTACATATGATAGGAAAAAAGTTACTTCCTAACCAGAACTTGGCTAGAGGTCCTGGCTAGGCTGCTGATCAACTGAACGCCGTCTCTGTGTCATTCCTTCTTTGCCGACTCCGTCCACACCTTTGGGGACCCCTGGACCCGCTGGGGTTGAACCCCAGCAACCTTCCAGTAAATGGATCAGAAGATGAACCCACCTAATTTTTTCAGCGGGCAGCAGCCGAGTGCTTTTTTAACATCTTCCGGTAGTTCCATAGGAACAGCTCAGGCTAAGCAACCCTTTGGATTTGGTCAGCCTTCTCTTTTTGGACAAAACAACACAGTATCTGGGAAAAGCTCAGGATTTTCACAGATATGGAGCTTTCCAACGTCTGGAGTAGGTCACTCTTCTTCAGCACAAACATTAGGATTCTCCCCCCCCCCCCCAAAAAAAAAGATTACATATGATAGGAAAAAAGTCACTATACATAACATCTGTGTGGATGAAAGGAGGAAGGTGTTTAAATTGGGATCATCATATATTACTTTGTTCACTGAATAGTATCCTATCTAATAAAGAGGGAATATGCAAATTGACCACCACACCGCCACACAGATGGTGGCGCCCACAGCGGAGGTGGGGTTTCTGTAACACAAGATGGCTGCACCCACAGTGGAGGCTGATTTCCTGTAACGAGCAATTAGCAGGGACCTGAGGCTGCGTGGCGCTGGGCTGGGGCAGGGGACCTGAGGCTGCACCCCCTGCCCGGTGGGGCTTGACAGGGGACCCCTTGGAGGATGTACTAGTGTGCGAAGCAGCAGGCGGCCGGGGAGGGGCCTGGGCCGGGCGCCATAGCGCTCCGCTCTTGCTCATCCCGGCCCCACTGTGCTTGCTGCTGCCACCACCACTGCTGCTTGGTAGCGTTGCCACAGAGGCAGGAGAGGCTTGCGCCACCACAGCTGCGCTTGCCAGCTGTGAACCCGATGTCGGTGCCCATCGGTCAGCTGAGCGGCACTCCTGCTGTGGGAGCGCACTGACCACCAGGGGGCAGTTTCTGCACTGAGCATCTGCCCCCCTGGTGGTCAGTGCGCATCATAGCAACCAGTTGTTCAGTTGCTTAGGCATATATATATTAGTGGCCCGGTGCACAAATTTGTGCACATTAGGGAATTAATTAGAGGAAATATTTTAATATTGCTATTTGCCCTTTCTCTATGATAGAGGTGTCAGAGATGAAAGAAAATTAGTAAAATGTATATGAAAATATCGATCGCCTCAAAGTGGGAGGCCCAGGTTACCTGGCCAGGACTCTACGATCAATCGCTGTGCAGAAGGAGGACCCACCCACCTGCCACAGCGCCACCGGCTGGGTGGTTTGGGCTTCCCTCTTTGGGGTAATCAATTGTAGAGCCCCCCCACCCAACCCCCCATCGATTGCCCCGCAGAGGGTGGCCTGGACCTCCCTCTTCGGGGGTAATTGTGGGGGCGATGGCGGCCCCCTGACCAATTGCATCGCACCCGCCTTGGCTGGCCTGGCGCCAGTGCGTGTCATAGCGAGATCTTCAGGACGGTCATCCAGACAGTCATTCTGCTGTTCGGTCGTTCGGTTGATTTGTATATTACACTTATTATTATAGACTAGAGGTCCGATGCACAAAAATTTGTGCACTCGCGGGGGGGGGGAGGGGGGTCCCTCATCCCGGCCTGTGCCCTCTTACAGTCTGGGACCCCTCGGGATGACCACCTGCTGGTTTAGGCCCGCTCCCCGGGGGATTGGGCCTAAGATGGCAATCAGACATTCCTCTGGCAGCCCTCGGGGGATGTCCACTTGCTAGCGGGGAGCAGGCCTAAACTGCAGTCGGACATCCTTAGCGCTGCTGAGGAGGCAGGAGAGGCTCCCACCACCACCGCTGTACTGGCAGCCATCAGCCTGGCTTGTGGCTGAGCAGAGCTCCTCCCATGTGAGAGCACCCTGACCACCAGAGGGCAGCTCCTGCATTGAGCGTCTGCCCCCTGGTGGTCAGTGTGTGTCATAGTGACCAGTCATTCCCAGTCCTTCTGCTGTTAGGGTCAGATTGCATATTACCCTTTTACTATATAGGATAGAGGCCTGGTGCACTGGTGGGGGCCGGCTGGTTTGCCCTGAAGGGTATCCCGGATCAGGGTGGGGGTCCCGCTTGGGTGCCTGGCCAGCCTGGATGAGGGGATGATGGCTGTTTGCAGCCGGTCACACCCCCTTCAGGGTGGGGGTCCCCACTGGGATGCCTGGCCAGTCTGGGCGAGGGGCTGAGGGCCGTTTTCAGGCTGGCGGGTGACTGAAACTCCCAACCTCTCCTTTTTTTCTTTTTTTTCTTTTTTTAATTCTGGGATTTATTTACCTTGTGTGGGTGTCACTGGAGCTGAGAGCCGGCTTTAGCTCTGAGGCTCGGCTCCAGCTCTGAGACCTCGGTTTGTTTGGCTTCTATAATTGAAACACTGTTGCAACTCCAACTCTGAGATCCCTGCTGGCTGAAAGCAGGTTTCTGGGGATGGTTTAGCTTCTATAATTGCAACATTGTTTCTTAGAGTGCAAGCTCAGAGCCCTGCAGCGGCAGGCGGGGAACCTTGGCTTCCTCCATCACTGGAGCAAGCAAGCCTCCTGTTCGCTTCAGCTGCCTGGCTTCTGGCCGCCATCTTGGTTGGCAGTTAATTTGCATATCTCGCTGGTTAGCCAAGGGGAAGGGTAGCGAAGTTACGGTTAATTACCATGTTTCTCTGTTATTAGATAGGATGTTCTCATCTCCTTTTTGAAAATTGAATTTCACTCTTTTATTAATGGATATAATCAGCTTTAATTATATCAAGTGTCGCCGAAACCAGTTTGGCTCAGTGGATAGAGCGTCGGCCTGTGACTGGAGGGTCCCGGGTTCGATTCCGGTCAAGGGCATGTACCTGGGTTGCGGGCACATCCCCAGTGGGAGGTGTGCGGGAGGCGGCTGATCGATGTTTCTCTCTCGTCGGTGTTTCTGACTCTCTATCTCTCTCCCTTCCTCTCTGTAAAAAATCAATAAAATATTTTTTAAAAAAATTATATCAAGTGTCTTACTTTAAATGTGTAATGTTATAGTGAACTTTATTTTATTTAAGATTGTTAGAAATTTAGATCTGATACATATTTAAAGCACAAACTTTCTTCCATTGTAACTATATTTGGGAGGCTGGTCTGGTGACAAGTGAGCAATGTATTTAATCCTAGCTCCATACCAGCTTTGTTAGATGTTTAAAGAAGATTTTGAAGTGTATCTCTAAGTGCATAAAATGATTTAAAAACATTTTTTGAGAACTTTTGGTAAATCCGCTGTAAATGCAGTGACCTAAATTATTTTTTGGGAGAACTTTTGGTAAATCAGCCATAAGATGCAGTGCAAGCTTCTTAAGCAAGGATTGTTTAAGGGCTTAGAAATGTGAATCTGATTACATCAGCGTCTGGTTCTTCCTGAGTCTTTCTTTTTAAACAAAAAGGTTTTATAATCTGTTGAACACTACTGTTGTGTGGAGGGCAGGGGAGTTGGGGCTGATTGAAGGTAGTCTGTCCCATGTATGCATTGGCTAGAAAAAGTGCATTGAACAGTCATAGGTTGAGCATATTATAAAATATATAGATGTCTTCTTTCACAATTTTTTTCAATTACACGTTACTATCAATATTTTGTACTAGTTTCAGTTGTACAGCATAGTGGTTAGTCACCATATACTTTACTTACAAAGTGTTCCCCCCAATATTTCCAGTACCCACCTGGCACCATACATAGTTGAGATTCAGTATATATATTATTGACTATATTCCCTATGCTGTACTTTACATCCGCCTCACTGTTTTGTAACTTCCAATTTGTACTTCTTAATCTCTTTATTCCTTCACATTTTAATGATCAGATGGCAGATGTAAGACAACTAAGCTAAAATTGAATATTAAAAGCAGTATTATAGCCATAGCTGGTTTGGCTCAGTGGATAGAGTATCAGCCTGCAGGCTGAAGGGTCCCAGGCTCGATTCCAGTCAAGGGCACATACCAAGGTTGCGGGCTCAATCCCCAGTAGAGGGCATGCAGGAGGCAGCCAATCAATGATTCTCAACATGGATGTTTCTATCTCTCTGTCTCCCTTCCTCTCTGAAATCAATAAAAATATATTTTTTAAAAAGCAGTATTCCACTTTTAAAATATTTTTAGTTACTAACTTGATATAGTTGCCTAAATTAAATTAATTTTTCCCCATACTTAAATATTTTTAGTATAATTTTCATATTTCCTTGGAATCTTTAGCACAATATATATTTTTTAATTTTTAAAAAAATATATTTTATTGATTTTTTACAGAGAGGAAGGGAGAGAGATAGAGAGTTAGAAACATCGATGAGAGAGAAACATCGATCAGCCGCCTCCTGCACATCTCCTTCTGGGGATGTGCCCACAACCCAGGTACATGCCCTTGACCGGAATCGAACCCGGGACCTATCAGTCCGCAGGCCGACGCTCTATCCACTGAGCCAAACCGTTTTCGGCTTTAGCACAATATTTTTTAAGAGAGTTTAAAGAGAAGAAATATTTGATATGTTAATAGCTGAGAGTTTTCTTTTTACATATATATATATATATATATATATATATATATATATATATCCCAATGCATGAAATTTGTGCCAGCAGTAGCTTTAGAATTTTGTTCAAATCTTTATTCTGTTAATTGTCCTTCTCCTGTTCTTTTGTGAGTTTATACATTTTTAATTCTTTCCCTTTAATTTTAGAATGGTCTGAGGAGGCATCTCACCTGTGCTCAGTATAATTTCGTGGTGTCCTTTCACTTCTCAAAAATTAGAAAATTGTGTTGACAAATGTGATATTCTTTTTCCTTAATGGGTTATATGCCAAATTTAGAATTTTGACATTACAAAAAAATTTTATAGTTTGAGGAGTTACGTTTTTGTTTTTTTTTAAATATATTTTATTGATTTTTTTTACAGAGAGGAAGGGAGAGGGATAGAGAGTTAGAAACATCGATGAGAGAGAAACATTGACCAGTTGCCTCTTGCACACCTCCTACTGGGGATGTGCCACAACCAAGGTACATGCCCTTGACCGGAATCGAACCAGGGACCTTTCAGTCCGCAGGTCGACGCTCTATCCACTGAGCCAAACTGGTTTGGCGAGGAGTTACGTTTTGATCACAACTATTAAAAATGTACATGTGTAATGTAGAAGTACATTTTTTTTGCATATCCTGCTGATTAGCCAATGGGAAGCGTAGCGGAGGTTTGGTCAATTACCATGTTTGTCTATTATTAGATAGGATGGGCCACCTCTGCATGCTCCTAGAAGTACATTTTTGAGCTATAGGTGGTGAAGATGAGTCACTGCCAGTTCTAAAATCAGTGCAGATAGCAGAAGTTATTTTCAGAAGTAGAGATTACTGCGATTTTCCAATAATTTTCATAGAATTGCCATACTATGAAATTCAAGCCTGCTTTGCCATTGAATCATGGGTGAAATTATTATAAATATTTTATTTAGGACTAATCTGTAAAATCCATCAGGTGCAAGACAGATCCTTCTTAAGCCTAATTTTGTGTTATGATAGCTGAAGTATAAGGAACTGTAGTGTGCTGCTGCTTTTAACCAATACTGCCTTTGTAGTCCTGTTATTTAGCCTGCTTTTCTCATGTGTGCTGATGTGATCTCCCCCCAGATAAATAGGGGTCACATGACGACAGAAGCCAAGAGAGCTGCAAAGATGGAAAAGAAGATGAAAATTTTGCTTGGGGGTTACCAGTCTCGTGCTATGGGGCTCATGAAACAATTGAATGACTTATGGGACCAAATTGAGCAGGCTTACTTAGAGTTACGCACTTTTGAAGAACTCAAGAAACATGAAGATTCTGCGATTCCCCGGAGGCTAGAGGTAACATTATTGCCTTGCAGCTTTGCTCAGAAAGAGAGCCACAGAGAATTACCCAGGGCTTTCCTATTTTTATTTCTTTCCTGTGCAGGGAGCTGATACTGTCTCGCTTTTTCCAGTGAGAGCCTAAACTTTCTGACCTAGAATTGCCAGGGGTTGGATGGATAGAGCAGGCCAGTGGAAGATACAGAAGCTTTTCCTTCACTAATTTTCTGTTTTGTGTAAAGATACATTATGAAATGGAATAAGTAACCTTGAGATTTTCCCCCTGAAACTGAATTGTATCCCATTCATAAAGCTCTCCAAGGTACATTAAACTGATGTCTTTTTGATTGGTAATTTTGGGTGCTGGGAATATAGATACTCATTCCAAAGCATCAAGTTGCTTTGGTCACATTTAACTTGATTTCCTCAGTGTACATGATAGCCCCTGCCAAGATAAAGTGCATTCGTGGGTATCAATAGGATAATAATGGCTTGTTTATTTGAGATAGAAGCAGAGACTTTGCAAAATGATGGTAGTCATATGACTAATCAAAGAATGGCCTTAGCAGTATTTGTGTTATAGCTAAAGTAGCCCCTATTTTTGTTTCTCTTTGGGCAATGCTTGCCTCTTAAGAATCAGGACTGAACTCAGCTGTTTGTAGGATGATAAAGTACCATAGATCTTTTTAATTTTCATTACTTACGTGTGAAATAATTATTTAATATCTGTCTCTTCAAGTGTCTAAAAGAAGATGTACAGCGACAACAGGAAAGAGAAAAGGAGCTTCAGCAAAGATATGCTGATTTGTTGCTGGAGAAAGAATCTTTAAAGTCCAAAATGTGAAGCACAGTGTGTATTCTGTCACAAGATGAACTAATTGCTGGTTTTCGTACTCTGGAAGGCTGAAACTGATGTTTATCTTCATTGACAAATTTGCCCATAATCTGTGGTCTTTTGATTGTTTATTTTAAACGATATTGATCTAACACATTCTGTGTATAAAGCCTTTCACTCCACAGGACATTTTAGGGTTTAAATTATGACAATCATTCTTTTATCAGTGTCACATTTGAAAATTTTTTTTTCCAGTTTCGGCCTTTATTTTAAAAGCCTGATTTTTAAGTGCTGCCTATGAGTATACTCTTGAATAAAAACAAAACCTAAAAAATTGAGAATGTAGCCTTTTGTTTGTAGTAATTGGATACTTAAAAGTGCCCACAAACCAGCAAATATGTACTCTGTATCATATTTAATGAGTAACTCTGGGATAATCAAATGGTGAACTAGCATCTTAACTTAAATCCTAAGTAGGCAATCCTTTTGTGGCTTTGTTAGTTTTTACTGTTTTACCATAGAATGATCATTTGTCTGTACACTGACAAGATAGATTAACTTTTTAATACCTCTTCTTTTTTCTCAATATAATTTTAGGCACGATGTCTTCTCTGCTCAGCTACTTACATGTGTAGTTTATGGATTGGGGCTCAAAAGATTTCTTGACCTGTTATTTTCTTGTAAATATTTTTTGACAAAGGCATTTTAAAGATTAATTTCAACAAGGCTAGTAAACTTTAATTATTAAAGCTCTGTGTTTAAGTCAATCAGACAAATGTAGAATTTGGGGACTGGATGGGTAGAAGTGAGAAGATTTAACTTTATAATAATGCATAGGAAATCATTTAGGACAGTAGCTGGCTGTAAGTTTCAGTATAGGCCAAAAATGTGTTGAACTCACCAAAAAAATTTGCCTAATCTTAGAATATTAGGGACTTAAAAGGGAGGGAGGGATACATTCATTCATGAGATATTTATTGTCAGAGTCCTGGGGATAGAACAATTAATAAAATAGGCATACTTCCTGTTTTGTGGCACTTACAGCTTATTTGACAATGACAGACAACTAAAATTTAAATGTTTACTGAGTGACTCTTACGTACCAGGAACTTTAAAGTGTTGAACAGTTATTAAGACACAGTTCTTGCTGTTACGGAGGCGGCATTGTGGGGGAGATAATAAATATGCAGGAAAAAGTATCAGATCATGAACTTGATTCCATGGAGGGCATTAACAGAGTGATGAGAAATAGCACCTGGTGGCTGTTCTGGGTGGGATGATCAAAGAGCTCTAGGAAAGAACAGTTAAGGTAGGATATGACTACATCTTAGAAGGAGCCATCCTGTGAGATTCAAGTAGAGCTCAAGGCCAACAAAGTGAAGAGCTAGCACAAAGGTGTGCTTGAGGAACATAAAGTCAGTATGGCCAGTGTCCAGATGGCATTTGTATAAGGCCTGGTGATAGGGCCATATTTATAAGGCCGTAGGAAGGAATTTGGGCCTTATTCTAACTATGATGGGAAACTTTCCTTCTAAGCAAAGGAATGACATGGTCAGATTTGTTTTTGGAACATCCTGTGGCCCTACTGTGTGATCTCTCCCCAGGTTGAAAATAAGGAATCCAGTTAGTTCAGGAGCCTGGTGCAGTAGTCCAGGCACCCAGGAGCAACTCAGACTAGGATATAAGCAGTCCTGAGGGAGGCATGGAAAGATTTGAACAGCAGTAGTTCTGGCCAAGTCATAAATTTATATTTTCTTGGTATCTACTTAATTCTAGTCCTTTCCTCAGTAATTTTGCCTGGGTTTTCTAGGAATTACTTTCATAGCTATGACTGATGATGTTCTTCTAATAGTCTTATTTAGTTTGTATTGCATGTTTTGTTGGTTGAATTGTTTAGAACGACATAAAATAACAACTATAATGGTATTTGTTTTGTTTTCTGACTTTAATGGGAACATCCATAGCAGTGTTTTACCTTTAGGTTTGCTGTTTTTAGTCAGATATTCTTCATCTAGAAAGGAAATTTCCCTCTATTTTTAGTTTTTAAAGAATTTAAATTAGGTATGGCTCAGGAATTTGGTCAAATATGCTTTTTGGGTATCTATTAACATAATTATATAATTGTTTCATTTGGTTTGTTGATGACATTTTTGAAAATGAGAATACGTACATTTATTAAAGCTGGGGCTAGGGAAACAAGGAAGGGCTTGGGGTAGAAGAAGCAAGAGGAGAGAGCCTGGGTGGCTGCTGTCGCTCTCCAGAAATGTCATAGGAAAGAAATGAGCCAAGACCGGGCGGCCTTAGCTCGTTGACAAGTCCAAGAAAAGGGCGGCCTTGGAGGCAGGTTTAGGGGGTTAGCCCAGGACGAGCTGCCACTGCCCGTTTCTCGCCTGGTTGCAAGTCTCATGGGGACCCTTCGAGTGTAGGAGATGCAGGACTCGGGGGGAAGAAAGGCGGGCGTGCTCCCGGAGGAAGAGCATTGTTGAGGACATTTTAACAGATTTAACAACATTAAACCAGCTTTGAACTCCTGGAATCAGGTAGAATAATTAAAAAAAAAAGATTTATAGTTTACCTGCATCTTATGTAGACTTGAATTATACCGATTTAAAATTGTTGATCTAATAATAGTAGTGAAGACTCACTTGGATTTCAAAATTTGAAGTAATACATATACAGTAAACCCTTGATTTAATGGACTTTGGATTTAACAGACAAAATTTCCAGTCCAGATGTCATATGTGAAGATTAACACCCTGTTAATTTTAAAATGCTTTTAACCAAGATTTGCTTATAAATAAATTAGCAGGTTATTTTGTTGTTATTAATTCACTGTTATTTTTAACAAATTTTAGCGGATAGGCCATATGTTGGAAAAAATACTGTAGTAATTTCACCGACATAAATAAATATTACATATCTACAACTATAGTCTACATATTTAAATCCAAGAATCACTGCTTGTAAACAACGTTCAGCAAATGATTAGCATGTGATCACACCGCATCAAACAGGAAATTGGTTCTGTTGCCACGTGATGTGACTTTCTGCAGCAGTTTTCATATGGGGGCAGATGTTCTGGGTGCTAAGCCATGCCCCAGCCATGTGCATTTCTTTACTTGTGGTGACTGGTGAATGCAGTATACCGTAAACTTAAAATTACAGTAGTACATATCGAAAACTTTTCTGTGAAATTAAACTTTTCACACAAACTTAATTTTAATCACAAAATGTATCTTCAGAAGTAAAAGCAGGTAGACTAGCCCTGACTGGTGGTGCTAAGTGGTTGGAGCATGGCCCACGCACCAAAGGATCGTAGGTTCGATTCCTGGTCAAGGGCACATACTTAGGCTGTAGGTTCGGTCCCCAGGCCTGGTCAGGGCGTATGCTTGGAGGCAACCAGTAGATGTGTTTCTCTCATATCGATGTTTCTCTCTCTCTCTCTCTCTCTCTCCCCCCCCCCCCCACTCTCTCTAAAAACAAAAACAAAAAACAGTCAATGGAAAAAATGTCCTCGGGTGAGGATTAACAAAAAAACCACAAAATACAAGGAAACTAATTTGTCAATTTTTTAATACCCATTTGGAAAACCTACTTTATTATATAATTGACTTTTGGCTTTAACAGTTACACCCCCTTGCCCAAATTAATCTGCTTTATTGAGGTTTTACTACTTATAGCTTAAAAAGTGACCAAGAATTGCATTGCATAATTTCAAAACTGGCATCTCAGTACATTTGTAAACTGTTCATGCTTTTGCCATATAGGAATACAGCTTCGGCTAGTAAACAAACATGCCATCATTCTTTGTTAGCATCCTGTAAAGCTCCGGGTTCTTTACCAGCACCGTTCTGAGAGCGAGAGTCACATCTATCTATTCTCTTACAGGCATTCGTTAAGTGGTAGTGTTAAAACTAGTGTTGAAAGGGATGTTCAAGTCTCAGTAACTTTGGGACAGAAATTAAATGTGATCAAGATCTTAAAGAAACTACCACTATGAGCAAGAGTCCTTTTTGAAATAGTAAAATAATGGTGAAATAAGAAAAAGCAATCTCAAAGAAAAAACACACTGCAGTGATTGTGGACTTTGCTGTTGCAACTGTGCACCCCCTGCTTTTACATTTATTTTTCTGGGAAAATTACTTTCAAAATACGTGGTGTCCTCTGGAATGCATTTTTCCTAAAATGTGACTGCCTTAATGGTACTATAGAATTTGATTTGCTAATATTTTACTTAGGAAAATAGCATTTTTACATGAGTGAGTTTGGCTATTGTCCAAGTTTTGACATAGGGATTTTGCTAGCTCTATAAAGCGGATAGGATAACTGTATATATTTTTCTATGCATTAAGCAGTTATATTATAGCACAGGAGTGATTTGTTCCATGAAATATTGAAGGATTGTGCTTATAAAACGAGTTCAGAGCCCTTTCTGGAAAGAATTTCTTGATAACTATCAGTTTCTTTTGTGACTATTAATATGTCATCTATTTTTAAATTTAAGTAACTTTAAAATTTTGTTTCCAACTGCATTTTCCTTTTGTGTTTATTATTTACTAAATTAGGTAATTTATACTTTTCTATCAAATTTATTTTTTTGAAATGCAATGCATTTATTAGCATAGAATTTTAATAGAAAGAATAAAAAATTTCTATTAAATTTGCTCCTTCTAGGTTATAAAAAATTTACCTTAGTTCTACCACTTATTTTTTTCTTGCTAATGGTATCTTTTTTCCCTTCAAAACAACCAGTTTGGATTTATCCAATTGTGATTTTCTATTAATTTATCATTTTATGTTTATTATTTTTGTTTTCTCTAGATGTCTTCCCTATAACTTTTGAGTCTGATAATTATTTTTTTTTGTTTGTATACAAATTAATACATTGAAGGCTTTTGTTTTTCCCTAACTTTAAATATGTTCACATCCTAGCTATGTTGATGTGTTTTATAAGTAGTTTATTATTGTTTTAAAGTTTTGGTTTATTAAGAATATTTAAAAATTTCTGTGTGGTTGGTTTTTTCTTTATTTTTCAACTTTTGCTACTTGTAGGGTTTTTTTTCCTTGTGGAAAGGAAATATGGCTTACATACTTTTTGCCTTTTAGAATTTATTGAGGTTTTGGGGCCTAGCATTTAAAAAAAACTATTCTGTGGGTGTTTTAAACAAAGGTTTAACCCATTTGTGTGGGACAGGTGAACATGTGTTTCACTTCATTCAACCACTTTAATTACATTATTCCAATTTTGTTTTTGGTTATAAACTGTCATAGACTAGTAATGTTAGCTTAAAGTCTTCTAATATAGTTATTTCTCTCAATTTTATCTTGTTTTAGCTTTTGCTTTGTGTGGTTTGATACTATTATTTAATACAGATACTTGTGTCTGTTAAGTACAATTTGTAAGGAAGACTTGCTAGTCTGTAAAGTTATTCTTTTTGTCCTATTATTTTGCTTTGAATTTTACTTCCTGGATATTAGAATATTTCTGTCCTTTTTTGTTTATATTTGCTTGATAAATTCATTTTTAATCCTTTTATTTTTAACTTTGATATACTTTTTAGTTGTCTCTTAAACATCATGTCTTTTTATATTTCAGCACATTTGGAGAGTCTTTGTGTTTTATTAGGGGAGTCTAATCCATTTGCTTTCGTTAATTACTGACTTTGGTCTTCTGTGATCATGTTTTATTTTATGCTTTCTCACTGATTTCTCTTATTTCCTAAAAGGACTGTAATTTCATGGCTTTAATTTTCTTAGTGATTTGATTTAGAAAATACACATCCACTTTTTTTTTTCCTTTAAATCTTCACCTGAGGATATATGCTTTTATTGATTTGAGAGAGAGGAAGGGAGAGGGAGAAACATTAATGTGAGAGAAATGTCAATTGGTTGCCTCCCTGACCAGGAATCGAACCCACACCTTTCAGTGTATGGGATGATGCGTCAACCAACTCAGCCACACCGTTATAAGCCCTCTTTTAAACTTTACAGATGATTAAGGTACCGTTTAGGGTTCAAGACTATTCAGGACAAAGAAAGCCTACCAAAATTTGAACAGGGAAAATTCAGTATGAAGAATTATTAACTAGTAATGGGATTGATTAACCACAAAGAGAGGCCAGTACATCTCTAAAGAAGGCAGGACTAGCAGCTGCAGGGAGCAGCCGTTACTTGCAGACTGAGGGAGAGGACCCAAGGGAGGGACAGACTTGGACGAGCCCTTTCCCTGCCTGCAAGGCTGAGGTTCGGGTCTCATTGAAGGGGATGTGTGGCCCACTGGATGCAGCGTGCTGAGGTGCCACCGTCAGGTGGCAGGCAGGGCGTCAGGGAAACGGTAGGAAGTCATTGGCTGGGTGCCAGTGCCCTTGGGAAAGCTGCCTCTGGGGCCTGCACCGCTGGAGAATGCACCACTGGCTTTCACGTTGCCGGCAAGACAGGCACATGCTGACAGTGGCTCAGTGGTAGCACGAGGGAGAAGCTCTGGAACCAGGAGATGGAGGCCCCTTTCCACCTGCAGTGCCTGTCCCTCCAGTGCCACCTAATACTGTGTCCCCTGGCAAATGAGACATGTTTGTAGGTCACAACTCTAGTACCACAAAGCAGGGAACGAGGGTGGCTTTGCAGCTGGCCCAATAATCATTGTTTTCCAAAATCATACTCAAGCCTGTATTTTTCTTAGGGGCTGAATAAGGAATGAAGCCGTTGTCTGAACCACTTTTAATTCCATTAACGGCTCCTTTATACCATGGTAAGGGGACTCTTTCTATTTTTAGTTGGGGAATCTCCAGGGAATACGTGCTAGTTCACTATTCAAAGCTGTTTGTTTCATCTGATTGTTTCCCCTGTAACCAATCTTTGGGTTTGGATTCAACCTTTTCATCTCTTCTCAGCCTCTTGTGCTCAGGGCATTCCTTGGAAGTGTTTCCTTGCTCCTTATCTTCCCTGGGTCCCCTTTATTCCACATTTTCAGCCAAAGATAAAAACAAGGAGTAACATTCAACAATATTCTCTCTTAAAAAAAGTTTATTTTTGCCAGTAATACGTGCATATGTTTTACAAACTAAATTCTGGGATGATGGTGATGGCTGGAATGTAGCAACCAAAAACCCCTGGACAACATTTACAACATAACTAGATGACAAGCTATTCATCCCCATGAACTCCAAAATACGTGTGATGTGGATAAACCACCAATAGGCTGTGGAGTCTGTGCAGGAAAAATCACCTGATACACCTAAGAACAGGAGAACCTTAAAGTAGCCAATGGGTATTCATGGAATGAGTAGTAGACCAATTAGAGAACAGTGGCTAAAGTTTGCAGACAAATCAGCAACCTCAATGATGAACGTCATCATATTTCTTTTTAGGTAGGTCTAAACATTTCAAAAGTCTTCCTGTCTCAAGGCAAGATGTTTTTCCTTTGGGGAAAAAAGTACAACATATATGGGTATTAACATCATCAGCTATAGCATATTTGATAACTTACCATGTTGATTTATGTGGTCCCATTTGGTAGCCACTAGCCATGTGACTGGAGCACATGACACATGGCTGGTTCACATTGCTGTGCTGTAAGTAACCGATTAGGAAGACAGTATGAAAAAAAATCTCATTTTAAAATATTGCTTACATGTTGAAATGAGAATATTTTTGATAACTGGCTTAAATAAAATATCTTATTAAAATTAAGTCCACCTGTTTCTTTTTACCTTAAAAAATGTGGCTAGTAGAACATTTAAAATTACATGTGTGGCTTGCAGTATATTTCTACTCACAGCACTTTTAATTTTTTTGTTATTGATTACTAATTTAATTCCATTGTGGTTTGAGAACATACTCTGGATGATTTCAGCCCTTTAAAATTTATTGAAATTTGGTTTATGACCCAGCATATGGTCTGTTTTGGTGAATGTTTCTTGTTCACTTGAAAATGTGTATTCTGCAGGCTATAATGTTCTATAAATACCAATTAGGTCACATTGGTTGGTAGAATCCAAGTTTTCTACATCTTTAAATGCTTTTTTTCTCTCCACTTGTTCTGTAAGTTGCTGAGATAGGTATGGTGAAATAACCAACTGTAATTGTGAATTTGCATATGTCTCTTCAGTTCTTCCTTTTTTTTTTTTTTTCCTAAACAGAAGAGTTTAGAAATTATTGTCACATTTACGGTTATTATGTTTTCTTACTGAATTGTCACTTTTGTCATTATGAAATGTCCTTTATATCTGGCAACATTCTTTGGCCTGAGTCTATTTTGTCTGATATTAATATTGCTACTCTAGTAATCTTATGATTAGAGTTTGCATGATGTATCTTTTTCCATACTTTTATTTTTAACCTCTCTGTATGTTTTAATTAATGTGGGTTTTTATATGTATCATATTGTTGTTGGGGTAGACATGTATCTTAGACTGCTTGATATTCCACAGGTCATTAAGATTTTATTCTTTTTAAAAATTATTATTCTTTTTCTCCTCCATTCTTCATATCATGCTGCAGTTTTTCGAGTTTCCTGATTGCTTTTTTCTGCAATGTCTAATTTGTTGTTATTCCTTTGTAGTGAAATTTTCATGTCAGATATTATATTTTTGTCTTTAGCAGTTCCATTTTCTTTTTTACATAATTTCTCTTTATATTTATATTTTCTTTTACAACCTTGAACATATAGAGTATGTTTATAATAAGTGTTTTAATGTACTTATCTGCTTATACCATTATCTGTCATTTCTGGGTCTATTTCTATTGACTGATTTTTCTCCTGGACCCCAGTCATTTTCCAGTTCTTTGATTTAGTACCAAGAAAGATGACACACATTATGAATGTTACATTGCTGGCTTTGTTATCTTTGTATTGGGCTTTATTCTAGCAGATAGTTAATTTACTTGCAGATCTGTTTAATCCTTTCAAAGTTTGTTTTCTAGCAAACTGGCCCATGCCTGTTTTTGTAAATAAAATATTATTGGAACATAATCACGTTCATTTGTTACTTATTGTCTGACTGCTTTCACACAACAACAGCAGAATTGCGAAGTTGTAACAGAGATCATATGGCCTGCAAAGCCTAAAATATTCACTTGCTTGACCCTTACAGAAAAACTTTGCCTACCCCTGCTCTAGTGAAGTATTTATTTTAAAATGAATTTGTAGGCAAATACCTAAAAACAATCTCATTTTTAATTTCTACTACAGTAAATATCAACAGCTATGACCCACATAAAAACGTTTTGGGATCCTTAATTTTTAAAAGTAAAGAGGAATCCTGAGATTCCCAGAATCAAGTACTGTCGATTGAGATTAAACTTGTTGGACGTAAGGAATGTCTTCTGCTCAGAGACTCCGCAGCTCTCCCTGGTCTTTGATCAGGAGTGCAGTGTGCCCTGCTTTGCTGGGCCGTGCAGCCCACCTGTGCCTGGGGAGGGCTGGTGGAGGCTGCGTCTTGTGTGTGCAGTGAGTCACTGTTCTTGCCTTACTTGCATTATTGAAGTCTGAGATATTCAACGTAAAAAAGCAGTAGAAGCAACTGGCTAGAATAGATATTGTTTTATGTTTACTAATCCTAGAGAGGTGTGCAAAATACAGCCATGAGGGAACACTAAGCAATCTATATAATAACCCAGTGGTCGTAACGCTGTAATGACCAAAGACCGGTCACCAAGAGGTGCATTGATGGGTCCCGTGGTGCCAACAGGACTTGACGCTGGGTCTGGGTTTTGCATGATTTCGCGAGCTGGGCCCCCAGTTAATGCAATAAAATCTTATTTGCAGATGAGGTGACTGAAATGTCAGGAATGGATTTGTTCAAATAATGAAAATGTTCAAGCCAAGTCCAAGGTCTAGCCTTGTTTTTCCATTGTAGCCAACACCATGGGATCTGAAATTTCAGACCAAAGTAATCCCAGAATACTTGTTTTTAAGTAATAGAACCCTTTGTATTACTGTATGTAATGAAGCTGAGGGACTTATCTAGGAAACTGGCATAAGCTGAAGGTTTAAAGAAATCCACATGTTTGATTCATGAATAAGTTGGAGGTTCTTTTCTATATCTTGGGACTATAGTATATTGTCCTGATAACCTTTAAACTGAATTCATGGAAGGGCAATTGCCTTCCCACCAAGCATCTGCCCCCTTTCCCACCAAGAACATTTGGCTGAATGTACTGGAAAATTGTCCTGGTATTAGCAGCGCTACTTACAATAGCTGAGATCTGGGAACAGCCCAAGTGCCCATCAGTAGAGGAGTGGATAGAAAAGCTGTGGTATATTTACACCATGGAATAATATGCAGCAGTAAAAAAGAAGTACCTCTTACCCTTTGAGATAGCATGGAGGGACCTGGAGAGCATTATGCTAAGCAAAATAAGCCTGTCAGAGAAAGACAACTATCACATGCTCTCACTCATATGTGGAATCTAATGAACACAATAACCTGGCAAACAAAATAGATCCAGAGACATGGAAGTATAGAACAGACTGAGGAATCTCAGAGGGAAGAAAGGGTGGGGGATGAAGGGGAACAATGCCGGGGGAGGGGACATCTATAATACTTTCAACAATAAAGATAAAAATTTAAAAATTGTCCTGGTATAATGACATGGCTAAAACCAGATGTTGGACAGATTTTAGAAGCGATGCATATGGCCTGCCTCTAGGAGGTGTATCAGAGTAGCTCCTGAGTGTAGAGCTATTCAAAATATGTGGGTGATGCTTACTCGACTACTCCAGTGAGAACTCTCTGCTTCCCAGCAGAAAAGGAAAGGTCTGCCAACTATAGTTTTGTGTTTAAAACTCTTTTCCTGAGGAAGGTGAGGTCAAGGAAACCTGTCCAGACTTAGGATTTGCTTGCGTAAGAAATCTAGGGAAGATGGTTTTTGACATCCATAGAGGTGTCGAGTGTCTGTCCCCAAAGTTCAGAATTGGCTCATGAAATCTGGTAGAAGAAGAAAGAACAGCAGCCTCGTGTTAACCCGATGGTCTGCTGGCAGGGAACTGAGGCTTAGTATGAAGGAGCCTTGTCTCTGATGAGTTAGGAGGAGCCCAGGTGAATGAATGAACAGGCTCTGACTATTACGGGATTGTGCCTGGGAGAATCGAGCTCAGAGGGAAGGTGAGGACGTTAGTGATGAGCCTGCAGGTGGGAACAGGCACTAAGAGGAATTTTGGGAAGTTAACCTGCAGAAGCTGTCATTGTCAGGGGGAGGGAGGATGGAACTAGACAGTGAGACTGGGGAAACTTGTGTGAAATTATTTTTCAAGTCACGGGTTTGGTTTTATTTTCTGCTATTGCTGCGGTGATAGTCAAGTATTTTGTTCTTGCCTTTAATAAGAATCGGTCCTGAAGTGACATGCCTTGATGGCTGGTTAAGGAAGTGGTGGCACACCTCTTCCACATTCCAGCTGTCTCCTCTCTTTCAGGGAACCAAGGGGTGGTCCTAGCCTTGAGCCAGCTGGCTCAGCGTGCCACAGCTCAAGTGCCATCTTGTGGTTAAATAGAGGAATTGCTTTTACCCGAGGGACCAACCAGTGGTCCTTGAACAAGACTCTTTGGACCTTCAAATTTGAGAAATAGAACATGTTCATTTTCAACAGTGTCATCACTATTTTCAAGTAAACTTGCTTCTTTGGAAACCTTTATTTTGAACTAGATGAATTACAAAATAATACGAGGTCCCCAAATCCCTAGCCGATAATGAAGAAATTAAAAAATGATTTTGCTTGATGATGAAACCACAGCAAATACGTAGAGAGAAAGACCTAAACAAAACCAGTGCTTTTTGACTAATAGTTTCATCCAACCTGAGACTTAAGTGTCACCCAGTAGACTGAGCGGTCAACACCTCAGCATCCAGCCTCCGTAGGAGCTGCCTGAGTGTGGACGTGCCTCTAAAGTATCACAACTGATCATGGGCGATTTCATAAGCATCAGGGCGCATGTGTGTGGCCTTTTCCCACGAAGTCCCCGGGAAGCCACGAACGATTCCATCAGTGTTGCCACTGCTTTAAAAAATGCCTTTGGAACTGCTTATAGGGATTGTTTTGAATACTTCTAACAGTGCTTAGGCAAGACTGACTTGGAGTTCCTGTCATGGGGTTGGGAAGGAGAGAGACCAAGGCAGGAAGACTGGCGAGAAGTTAATGCAGGCGTCCAAGAACAGGTGATGAGGGTAGAGGCAGTGGAGACAGAAGACAGTGGATTCAAGAGGCTTTGTGAGGTATGATTGAGTGTCAGTGCCTGGATGTGGATGCAAAAAAATGGCTCTGGTTACTTGTCTCTGACAGGGACAGTGATGATACCTCTGACAGAAGATGGTGAGGGGAACTGATTTTGGGGAAAAGATGAAATGTTTGTTTCTAGTGGAACCATCAAGCAGGCTTTGGGTCTGGAGGTCAAGAGGGAGGTTGTTATTGGAGACTGATCTGTCTGTACTTATTCATGGAACAAACATCAAAAAGTACCTCTTACCATAACAGCTTGCATTTAGTAAACATCTGTCATACTAGGGACAATTGTAAACCCCTCTGTGCACTAATTTTATCCTCACAAAACAGAGAGGTGTAGGTGCTCTATTATCTTCACTTTATAGAAGCAGATTAAGTGGTTTGAAGGGGCAAATTATAGCTGGGGCATTTTGTTCCCAGTTAATGCTGAATTAAGTGAAAGTAGGAAACAAGAAGAAATAAATGAAAACATCAACATCATTACTGATGAAACCAGACTGGAGGATGGAGCTTAGATTTGTGGTAACAGTGGCTTCCTAGTGGTACCACCACCCCCAACTCTCAGAGCAACCCCCATTCGGGGCTAGTGTGAGTTTGCAGAGCAGATGCATTTACCCAGGCTGCTGCCTCACACTGGTCTCTCAGAGCTTTGGCCCTATACATTTGATGGGTTCTGGCAACTTCGCAAAGCAGGCAAGTTTATAAAGCATGGCTGAATCCCTGGGAGACAAGCTCCAAGATGACCATTTCAAGAGAAGCTAGCCCTTGGCAGGCAGGCTGGGCTGGGCGTCAGGCACTGGCAGACAGCTGCCAGATGTTCAGAGTGGCCGGTCTCTGTACTTCAGGAGCGTTGAAGCCTCGAGCCTCACGGTGCAGAGTGCAGTCTCTGCACCAGTGGCCCTGCTGAATGGGATCTGCATTTTAACGAGATTCCTCAGGTCGTGTGGGTGCACATTAAAGCTTGGGAAACATACCCAGGAGCTGCCTTGTTCATGAAGGAGAAGCTTGTTTTCCTCCTGGTTCCCCTGCTCGCGGGAAGGCTTGATTAATATTCTCCTCCCTGCAGAGGCCTTCCTGCTCCAAAGGCTGCCAACCAGCCCTTCCTTCGATCACTCATTATATCAACAATTTGTCCGTTATTTGGGAGCAGTGAAAAAAACCTTCTCAAAACATGCCCTGAAGCTCATGGGGCATATGTGATAACTTACTCAAACCAACCTGATACTTATTTCATTTCCCGGCATAGTCCACTCCAAAGAGTTTTTAAAAAGTAATTTTCTGAAACCTTTGGATAGGCCATTTGTTTCACTACAAGACTTTCTCCCCAGAGGGATTTGTGATTATAACTGGAGTGAGAAAGCTCTGTTATTAGAAATAATATTTGGTCCTAGAAAACTCTAGAGGACTTGGGTGGAAGGGGGAATGGTAGAGAGGGCAGGGGGAGTTAGGGGGCGAGGACGGGAGAACAAGGGCTCTTGCTCTATCCCCAGTTCCCATTTTTGTACTTTGACAAAGGGGGAGAGAAATCCACAGGAAAATAAAGGTCCAGAAAGGTGCTGGTTCTCTTAGAACTGTGCTATATAGGGACATTAGCTACATACAACTAAAGCGAGCATTCTAGCAATTAAATTTAAATAAATTTACATAAATTTAAATAAGATTTACATTCACTCACCCTAGCCACATTTCAAGTGCTCAGTAGCCACATTTCCAGCACTGAAGTTCTTCTGGCAGCTAGTTGACACAGAGAGTAAACCCAGGGCCCATTTCCTCTGTCAGAGGGACAAGGAGCTGTGGGCCATGACTGTGCCCAAAGCCAGAAGACCCGGGTTCAGGCCAGCGCGCTTGTGTGCCAGACGGACGGTGTGACTCTGAATCACACATGAGGCTGAGAAGATGAAACCCTTTACGAATCCTCATTTAGTTAAATAAAACAGCAACTGCCACATTCACCACCACCCACCACCAAAATACACCCCTGTCACCCTGCTCTCCCAATCATGCGCATCTGGTTCTGGCTAGAAGAAAACTCAGAGGCGTACATTTAACTGTATCAGAGGATGAAGTTGTACAAGTTTAGTATTGCTTTCGAGACTGAATTTTAACAGGTGCGAAACTAACCCGCTACAGGCTGTTTTATACAACAAAACCTTAGTTTGGCATCTTGGCAAAATGATTCCTTAAAGCACAAAGGTATTTATACTCTGCGTTCGCCCAACATGTTATGTGAGGGTTTGCACACCTCACAGGTGTCTACATTCCCTGCCTACATTCCGAGCCTTGTCCTTGGGATAAGAAGCTCTTTTTCTTTGGACTCATTGAGTCAACACTGTTGGTTGTTCTTCGTGTACACAAGTGAAACAGTGTCTAAGAATTACCTCGATGTCTGCGTGTTGGTCTTTGATAGCATATTTCAATGTATTTCACACTCAGTTGCCGTCACAACATATAGACACTATGCATAACTTCGGTGAAGACTTCCATACTGTACTGATGGGGGCGAGAGCGAGAAGGGACAAGGTGAGTATGGCAGCAAAGTCTTGGAGGCCTTCACGGTTCAGCCCAGATCTGTGACCGCCCAGTTCCCAGTCTTGCGCCTGCTTGGCCATCTTCGGCCTGGGGATGTGGAGGTCACGGCCAGAGGACAATGTCCTCCCTACGCCCCTTGAAACAAGCCCCACTAATGCCAATCTATCTGAAACCTGGACGTTTCCCCACAGCATATAAAAAAGAGATTGTGCACTTATTCAAGAGTCAGTGCGGAGTTTACAGCTGCCTAGGCTCCTAGTATATTTGAAAGGGTTAGAATCTGCTTATGCACCTTCATTTCTCTGCATTCCCTCAAGCACACCGCCAGGACACCGATGACCACGGCCCTGAGCTGGGCAGAAGAGACAGGATCCCCCTGGGGCTGTCTTAGCGCAGTGAACACAGCGGGGAGCCTGTAGAAAAAAAATGAATCAAACAGAACCTGATAAGAATGCCCGAAAAATGCTCTTTGAGTGAGCAGTTCCACATCTGGGGATTTATCCGACAGATGTGCCAACAATGCAAGGGAAATCATTGCAGCTCTGTGTGCAAGAGAGAGACTGGGGCAGCCTAAACGTCCATCGATGGATTAAATCCATCTCGACACCTGCTCTGGAGGCCTATGCAGCCTGTGCCCTGGGGCCAGGCCCCCCTCTCTACTGAATTTTTTTTATTTTACTCTATTGGTTTTAGAGAGAGGAAGAGAGAGATGTGAAAGAGAGAAAAATCGATTGGTTGCCTCCTGCACATGCTCTGACCGGGAATCGATTCTACCACCTTTTGGTATCCAGGATGACGCTCCAACCACTGAGCAACACTCGCCAAGACACCTACTGAAATTTTAAGTTGTGCATTGGGTAAATAATCATCCTTTTCAGGGATATCTTTGCACGTTCAGAAAGTCAGAAATGATGAGACTGGGGCCCAACCGGCATGGCTCAGTGGGTTGAGCATGGACCTATGAGCCAGGAAGTCACAGGTTCAAATTGCTGGTCAGGGCATATGCCTGGGGTTGTGGGCTCAATCCCCAGTGGGGTGCATGCAGAAGGCAGCCAATCAATGGTTCTCTTCCATTGATGTTTCTATCTCTCTCTCCCTCTCCCTCCTCTCTGAAATCATAAAAATACATATATTAAAAAAAGAAAAAAAATGATGAGACTGCGGCCAGTGTGGCCCCTCCCTGGTGTCAGGGACCCTGGAACTATCCTATTTGGTCCTCTCCAAACACGGGCTTCCTTCTCATCATCGGCTTAGGATGGAGCCACTGTGCCAGGTCCTTGTCCCAGTTGCTTGGATAGCTCTTCTAAACTTCTGAGATTCCTCGGGGCGGTGTATGATGAGAGATCTTTGTTTTCTTAAACCCCCTACTTAATACTATGTCAATAGGGGGAGACTTTGGTTTTTTAAA
>NW_005871289.1:334612-338865 GCF_000147115.1 Myotis lucifugus
GCTCCCTTGTCAGTCCCCCACCCCGGCACCCACTCAGCACATGAGCCTTCCATCTGAAATGAGCAAACATGACTTTTGCTGTGCTGGGAAGCGGGAATGGGGATGGGGAGTCATGGCCCAGGAACTTCTTGGGAATGAGAACACGTTCTGTTCCCAGAGTCAGAAGTCCCGAGTTCGAGTCCTGCCTCTGGTAGTTTCAGGCTGTGTCCCTGGGGGCAAATACTTGATGTTTCTGAACTTGGCTGCTCTGTGACATGCAGCTGGTCGCTCCCATGGAGGGTCATCTCCATGTCAGGTCAGCCTCCATGGTCGGGTCAGTGCGGGCTGAGCCGCTGAGCGCCCACACCCGCAAAGCTTTCTTACCCTTCATGCTCTTCATGACTTCTGGACTGTAGCTCATGGAGAAAGATACCAGAGAGCCTCACACCAGATTCAGAGCCAAAACATGGAGGAAGAGGGGACTCGTTGGGGGCTGGGAGCGCTGGCACGTGCCAGCCCACGGTGTTGTGACTCAGATGCCCTTGGCATTGGTTTGTATCTGAGGGAGTGAATATGCTGATTCGTTGTACTTGGTGAACCAGAAGCACAACCAAAATATGTTCCTCTGTGGGATTTAAAAATATGAACAGGAAGAGCAGTGTGTGGTGATGAGTGTGGAAACACATTTCAGTTTTAGTTTTCAACCATCGACACGTAGGTTCTGAAAGCCAGTCTGGGAAAACTGAACTCTGTCAGCTGTTCAGTTAGTTGGGTGATGTCCCTCACCCCTTAGTGCTGGCGGGAGGTTGGGGGGGGGGGGCTAGGCAGGGGGAGAGAAAGTGTGGCTTGTCTCCTGTGGAACAGGCGGTGGAGTGGAAAGAACTATTTTTATACTATAAATAAATCAATAAAATACGTTTTTATTGATTTCAGAGAGGAAGGGAGAGGGAGAGAGAGATAGAAACATCAATGATGAGAGAGAACCATTGATGGGCTGCCTCCTGCACGCCCCACACTGGGGATCGAGTCCGCAACCCGGGTATGTGCCCATTGGCCGGAATTGAACCTGGGACCCTTCAGTCTGCAGGCCAATGCTCTATCCACTGAACCAAACTGTCCAGGGTAGAAAGAACTTTGGGTGCATGTATGCTCTACTGCCAAGGAGCTGTGTGACTTGGGACAAGTTACCTACCTTCTCTGAACTTAAGTCTCTTCACCTGTAAAGTGGGGATCTCCTGTACAGGGAGGGTCTTGTGAAGATGAAATGTCAAGTGTCTAGGACCGTGCCTGGCAAACAGCAGGCCTCCAGTCACTTAATCCATTTAGAAATGGGAAACAGAACCAAACCACTGTTGCTTTGGGGTTTTCTGTTACAGCTGAATTTAATCCCGCCTAATACACTTTACAAATAAATTCCCCACATCTCTTAGGGAAGGAAATTAAAGTTACAAGCCCCAAACTTCCTACACATGGCCTGGCCTTTAAGCCTGTTTGTATTTTTCTGAAATAACTACCACTCTCTCCATGACCATCCTCAGCACTCTTTAAGGGTTTTCAGAGTCCATATAAAAAAGCTATGTGTCTCAGTCCTGGAGGGATGGGAGCAGAAACGTATGTAAGAGATGTGTTCTTAAAAAGAGGGGGTGCCTGTCTCCCCACTTTCCGCACTGTTTTTACTTACAACACTTACTCGTATAGCACCAGATGCATGGGGTTTTTGTTTCCCCACACCAACCAGTTCTCTAGACACCAACTGGGTGTCCTATGAGCCAATTCAGTTCTGACAGATTGACCTGGAGATAACGTCAGATTCCTCAGGGGAAGGGCCAGCCCCCCACGACTGCCCCCACCTCAGACACCAGGCCCGGCTTGCCATCTATACTTCTGACTGAATCATCAGTCATTCTGACTGGCTATAAACTGGGGATTCCCAGGACTCCCTTCTCAGACGGGACAATTTGTTAGAATGACTCACAGAACTCAGGAGATCTCTTTGCTTACTGCTGCCGGTTTACTGTAAAGGCTGTTATAAAGGACTAGAGGCCTGGTGCATAAAATTCGTGCAAGGAGGGGGGGGGTCCCTCAGCCTGGCCTGCACCCTCTCCAATCTGGGACCCTCGGCTCCTAACCATTCTGCCTGCCTGCTGGATGCCCCTAACTGCTCCCCTGCCTGCCTGATCACCCCTAACCACCTCTGCCTACCAGCCTGGCCGCCCCTAATTGCCCTCCCCTGCCAGCCTGATCTCCCCTAACTGCTCCCCCCTGCCAGCCTAATCACCCCTAACTGCCTCTGCCTCGGCCCCCGCCACTGTGGTTTTGTCTGGAAGGACGTCTGGATGGATATCCTGAAGATGTCTGGTCTAATTAGCATATTGCCCTTTTATTAGTATAGATGCTAATGAACAGCCATGCCGGGTGAAGAGGTTCATACAGTGAGGTCTGGAAGGGTCCCGAGCACAGGAGCTTCTCCCCCATGGAGTTGGGGTGCAGCACCCCCTGACACCTGGGTGCATTTGCACACATCTGGAAGCTTTCTGAACCTCGTCCTTCAGGATTTTATGGAGGTTCCACTGTCATCACAGTTAATTGAATCATTGGCCATTGGTGACTGCAGTCAACCTTCAGCCCCTCTCCTCTCCCTGGAGGTGGGGGGATTGGGCTGAAAGTCCCAGCTCTCTAATCACAAGGTGGGTTCCTTTGGCAGCTGGCCCCCATCCTGAAGCTGTTTAGAATACCAAGAGTCACCTTGTTAGCATAGACTCAGATTAGGGTTGTTATGAATAACAAAAGACACTCCTATGATCACTGCCACTGAGGAAATTCCAGGAGGTTTAGGAGAGCTATGCCAGCAACTGGGGACAGGGACCTGGCACAGTGGCTACTGTACTGAAGCAGATGATGAGAAGGGAAGCCGGGCTTGGGAGAGAACAAAATAGAAAGTACCCAGGTCCCTGACACCAGGGAGGGCCACACTGGCCGCAGTCTCATCATTTCTTTCTTTTTTTAATATATGTATTTTTATTGATTTCAGAGAGGAAGGGAGAGGGAGAGAGAGATAGAAACATCAATGGAAGAGAACCATTGATTGGCTGCCTTCTGCATGCACCCCACTGGGGATTGAGCCCACAACCCAGGCATATGCCCTGACCAGCAATTGAACCTGTGACTTCCTGGCTCATAGGTCCATGCTCAACCACTGAGCCATGCCGGTTGGGCCCCAGTCTCATCATTTCTGACTTTCTGAACGTGCAAAGATATCCCTGAAAAGGATGATTATTTACCCAATGCACAACTTAAAATTTCAGTAGGTGTCTTGGCGAGTGTTGCTCAGTGGTTGGAGCGTCATCCTGGATACCAAAAGGTGGTAGAATCGATTCCCGGTCAGAGCATGTGCAGGAGGCAACCAATCGATTTTTCTCTCTTTCACATCTCTCTCTTCCTCTCTCTAAAACCAATAAAGTAAAATAAAAAAAATTCAGTAGATGTAACCAGGCTTGTAGTAGCACCTGGTGAGATTGGGCAAATGTGAGTAAATGAGAGAAACTGGAAGAGTCAACACTCCAGTGAATGTTAGGAATGGTGTTATTCTCAAGGGCAGTATCGGGTGGTATGCCCTTCTGACCTTGACCCTGGTCTGCTTAACATAATAACTTGTATGAAGATCTAGAAGCATACTTACTGCATTTGGAGATGATTTGAAACCTGTTAGGAGAGCTGATATATATATTTTAATTCTTTATTGTTGAAAGTATTACATATGTCCCCTTTTCCCCCATTGTCCTCTCCCAGCCCGCCCCCGCCCTCGCTCCCCAGCCCAGACCTTCATCCCCCTATTGTCTGTGTCCATTGATTATGTTTATATGCATACAAGTTCTTTGGTTGATCTCTTATCCCTTCCTCCTCCCTCCCGCCACTCCACCCATCCTCCCTGCCTTCCCTCTGAGGTTTGACGGTCTGTTTGATGCTTCTATGTCTCTGGATCTATTTTCTTTTTTCGTTTCTTTTTCTTTTTTTTTTTAAAGCTTTATTGTTCAGATTATTACATTTGTTCCTCTTTTTTCCCCCCATAACTCCCCTCCACCTAGTTCCCACCCCACCCTCCTCCCTCACTCCCCACCCACTGTCCTCATCCATAGGTGCACGATTTTTGTCCAGTCTCTTCCGCATCCTCCTCACCCCTTGCCCCCCCCCCCACCCAAGGATAGCCAGTCCACTCCCTTTCTATGCCCCTGATTCTATTATAAAAACCAGTTCATTCCGTGGACCAGATTATT
>NW_005871289.1:339028-353628 GCF_000147115.1 Myotis lucifugus
GCATTTCATATAATACTGGTTTGGTGGTGATGAACTCCTTTAGCTTTTTCTTATCTGTGAAGCTCTTTATCTGACCTTCAATTCTGAATGATAGCTTTGCTGGATAAAGTAATCTTGGGTGTAGGTTCTTGGCATTCATCACTTTGAATATTTCTTGCCACTCCCTTCTGGCCTGCAAAGTTTCTGTTAAGAAATCAGCTGACAGTCCTATGGGTATTCCCTTGTAGGTAACTGAGTTTCTTTCTCTTGCTGCTTTTAAGATTCTCTCTTTGTCTTTTGCTCTTGGCATTTTAATGATGATGTGTCTTGGTGTGGTCCTCTTTGGATTCCTTTTGTTTGGGGTTCTCTGAGCTTCCTGGACTTGTAAGTATATTTCTTTCACCAGGTAGGGGAAGTTTTCTGTCCTTATTTCTTCAAATAGGTTTTCAATATCTTGCTCTCTCTCTTCTTCTGGCACCCCTATAATTCGGATGTTGGTACGCTTGAAGCTGTCCCAGAGGCTCCTTACACTATCTTCGTATTTTTGGATTCTTTTTTTCATTTTGCTTTTCTGGTTGGGTGTTTTTTGCTTCTTCGTATTTCAAATCGTTGACTTGATTCTTGCAATCCTCTGATCTGCTGTTGGGAGTCTGTATAATATTCTTTGTTTCAGTCAGTGTATGCTTAATTTCTAGTTGGTCCTTTATCACAACCTTGAGGGTCTCATTAGATTTCTTGTAGATCTCATTAAGTTTATCAGCAGTTTCTAGAAAATTCTTGAAAAATCTTAAAAGTGTGGTTTTGAACTCTATATCCAGTAGTTTGCTTACCTCCATTTCTGTCATTTGTGTTCTTTTTCTTTGTCTCCACATTTTTTATGTTTCCCTGTGTTGATAAAGTGGTTTTCTGTGCTAAGTGTCCTCTAGGGCCCAGTGGTTCAGCCTCCCCTGAGGAGGACACTCTTGGTGCACCCCCTTGTGATCTTTGTGCACAGTCTTGTTGTAGTTAAGCCTTGATTGTTGTAGGTATCACTGGGAGGAATTGACCTCCAGGCCAATTGGCTGTGAGAATCAGCTGTGTCTGCAGTGGGAGAACTTCTGTGCTGGAGACACCCCTCTGGGGCAAGACTTGCTTCTGTGGGGCTTTGGTGCTCACTGAGTCTGCCCCCTGAGTGTGTCTTTTATGGTTCCACAGAGCTGCAAACTGGATGGTCCCACTCTGACCTCTGGGTTTCCTGGCTCCTGGATCTCTAAGGAGGTGCTAATCTAGCCTTAGCCTGAGGCTATCCAGCAAAAGCCTCCCTGCAGGGCTTGGGCGGGGCGGGTCCCACGGGATCAACAGGGCGGGGCTAGCAGTTATGGCTTCTCCGCTTCTCAGTATCCTGGAAATCCCTGCCAGCCCCTTCGAGAGAAAGCTGCCCTCGAGTTCCGACTGATGCCAGACAGTCCTGCTTCTCCCGTATGAGTCTGGGCCCCTAGAGACTCGCCCGGAACTGGAGCTCAGAGCCTGAGACTCCCTCCCGATTGAAAACGACAACCGCGCCCTCAGCCGCCAGCCCGCTCCGCATGCACCTCCGCACCTTAGTATTTTACTTCCGCACTGCGCCTCCTCTGAGTCTCGGTATGCTTTTCTCTTTCCTTCTAGTTGTAGAATTTCCACTCAGCCAGCCTTCCTGTGGTTCTGGATGATGTCCGTTCCGTCTTTTAGTTGTATTTTTGAAGTGGTTGTTCGAGGCAGCAAACTCCGGTGTTTACCTATGCCGCCATCTTCTCTGGATCTATTTTCGTTCACCAGTTTATGTTGTTCATTATATTCCACAAATGGGTGAGATCATGTGACACTTATCTTTCTCTGGTTTATTTCACTTAGCATAATGCTAGGAGAGCTGATATTTTGAAAAATATTACAAAGATGCAAAAAACATTTTGACCAAACAGAATGTCGGAAGAGTCGGCATGCTTTGGGGCCCATCCGCCAGTGACCTTGGTTAAGACTACTGAGGGAACTGAGTTCAGCTGTGACTTTTGGGGAACCATGGCCATCAGGGTGAAGAGACTCTAACAGGTGGTCTGGGAGTACTGGTCAAGGAAAGAGCTGGGCGTGGGGTGGGGATGAAAGGACATGCAGCCCCGTACGTATTAGTTTCCTAGGGCTGCTACGCAAAGTACTGCCATGTCTAGGTGGCTTAAACAACACACACTTACTATCTCACAGCTCTGGAGGCTGGAAGGCTGAGATGAAGGTGTTGGCAGGGTTGCTTCCTTGTTAGGGCTGAGGGAGTGTCTGCTCCATGCCCCTCTCCTAGATTCGGGTGCTTTGCTGGCAATCCTTGGCTTGTAGACACATCCCCCCATCTCTGTCTTCACCTTCACATGGCGTTCTCCCTATGTGCATGTCTCTGTGTCCAAAGGTCTCCCTTTTAAAAGGACTGAGTCACATTAAGGTAGGGCCTGCACTGACAGGATTTTAGCTTGCTCATCTGCTAAGACCCTATTTCCAAATAAGGAATTCACAGGTATTGCGGGTCAGGACTTTAACATCTCTTTTGGGGGGAATACAATTCAACCTGTAACAAGCCCTCTCCGTGTGTTCCCCAGGGAGAGAAGCGGTCCCATGGAGGCAGAGCCCAGCCAGTGAGGATGTGCAGGGCTGGGCCTCACAGTAGTAATCTGGCTGTTCTCCGTGTCTCCATGTCGATCCCTTCTCTCACTTGTACCCGCTGTCATTTTTCTTCCCCCAATCCATATAGCAGCAAAAACAGAGATGGAGAGACACTATTGACCATATAATTCATCATAACCTGGCACTTCGGAGAGTGATAAGGGAGAGGGTGGTAGGAGCAGTCCAGCAAGGGAGTACATTGACTAAGGAATGACCTCCCTCCCAAGAAAAACCCAAGTAAGATCAGCTTTTCATGATCACCAGGCTCCAACAACCAGCAATTCTGGACCATGTCAGGGTTAACACACTCCTCCTTTTGTTGGCTTAAGTCCTAAACAGTTGCTATAGGTACTGTAGTTTTAATATACACATAGCTTCAAAATAGCTTATTTTAATTCCTTACTCTTTAATAAATGAATGTTATTTCTACATGGAAGTTAATTTGGAGGACACCCAGTTATAGAGTTGGCCCTGCCACACAGGAACTTGCTCTGTGTACATTCACTTGGAGAAGTTCATAATTATCCAACATCATTCAGGCTCAGTGAGCAACTTAAGTCTCCAACCCCTGGGTTTAAACAATAGATTTGAAATAAGGATTATAAAGATGAAAAAACAGAACTTGAGTGACTTTAATTCTGCCGTTCTATATGACGACTTAGAGTTTTTATTTTTAGTCAAAATTTAAATAGTGAAATGGTACAAATGGTGAGTTGTAATCTTTTTTGTTTGATAAGTGCAAATTTTAGCTCAATGATTTTTTAATATGTAAAGAGTGGGATCTGTTAAAATATGATTCACTCTGGGTATCAAATATGCTGAATGAAGAGGGATGGATGTTGGTAATAACTTCAAAATCAGGAAGAACTGGGCTGTCCCCTGGGACATCCCATTATTGACCAAAGGTCAAAGGGTACATCTTCGGGGGAACATTTCTTCCCTCTGAGGGACTAGAAAAGACCAATTCTGGGAGATGGTGGGGTAGGGGAGGAGGAAGGACCATTAGGAGGGAGGAGGAGGCCCAGGATGATCTAGATATATATTCTTCAAAAACATGCATATTTATTTAATAAGAATGCAATCATAATGTACATGCAGTTTTATAATTGGCTTTTAAAAATGTAGTGTTATATGGTAAATCTTTTAATGTCATTTCATTTTTTTTTGCAATATTATTTTTAGTGGCTTCCATCTTAAATGGTGTCTCCTTGCCTTATCTCCCTACCTCACACCATATATAAAAGATCTTCGGTAGGGAAGGTGCTACAAAAAGATTCATATCTCTTCTGTGTGTCTCCTTGCCTTTATCTCCCTACCTCACACCATACACAAAATTACTTTCCAGATGATATAAGAAAGTTTCATTAAAAAAAAAATTCTAAAGCTATTAGAAAAAAATAGGAAACTATTTTTAAGATCTTGGGTAAGCAAGCAAAATAGAGACAGACTCATAGAGAGCAGGCAGACAGCTCTGGTGTGGGGCTGTTGGGGTGTGGAGGGACTGAGCAAAAAAAAAAAAAGAGAGAGAGAGAACTCATGAACAGGGACAACAGTCTGGTGATTGCAGGGTGGGGAGGGGATGGGTGGAGGTGGAAGAGTGCATAGATGGGATAAATGACAATGGAAAAAAAAAAGATCTTGGGTAGGGAAGGTGCTAAGAGAAGATTCACAATCCCACCCTTCAACCTCAAAGGGAAGAACAATCAATTTGATTTCATTTTCAGGATTGCCAGAGAGATTACAAAAAACGAAAGACAAGAAACATTTGTAATGTATATAGAAGACAAAGGATTACTAACCAGACTTTGTAAAGAACTCTTCCAATAATTAAAGAAAACCACAAATGGCTTGATAAAAAAATACAAACAGGCAATTTGCAGAAGAGGAAATCTCAGTGGCTGATGCACATAGAGAAAGATGCCCAGCCACACCAGTCCTCAGGGGACTAAAGATTAAAACAACATGGAGATACCATTTTCACTCATCAGATTGAAAATAAAATCTATCAATAGCAAGAAGTGATGAGGATAAAAAGAAAAATGGTGGAGAGAGTACCTTGTCAGAATCTAGTAAAGTGGAAAATGTGTGTATCTTGTGGTCCAATGATTCTATTTTAACATTCATACCCAAAAGGAACTCTCCCACTGGTGTAGAAGAAGTGTGTACGGTTGAAAACAACCTGATTGTCCGTGAGAAGAGGGAAGCTTCAGTAGAACATGGGAGGGTTTCAAGAGGAATTACTGGGCAGCAATTGAAAGAAATGGCCAAGAAAAAATGGGACGCTGAATGGTACACTTAGCAAGGTAGCACTGATGATAACCTACCCCACTTACTTATTGGGTAAGGGCAGGAGTCGATACTAGAATGATAATGTAAGTCATACAAGTCAATATATACATACACAAGTAAAAATATTCTCTTCTATTCTCTAAGTTGTAGCACAAATTGTTCATCAGCTAAATCTGATAATTTCCAAATTATTTGTTCAGGCTTCGGAATTGCTGGGATGAGCTTTTGTTTGACGTGGCTGACCCTTGTTAAATGATGCACCAGTCAGGGCCATGACTTGATACAGGAAATTGCCTTATCCTCTTTCAACAATTACCTGATTAAATTATAGTCATTTGGTAACTTGTAACCTCAATAAGTGAAAAATCTTTCTGAATGTCAAAGATATTATAAATGGTGTTGATCTCTTCTCAGATCCTGCTAAATGAACATCAATTAAATTAAACATTTTCCATGCTTTAATAAAATCATTTGAGCTTTCGTTATATCCCATATCTCTGTCATTGACTAAATCGTTGAAAATCATTTCTTGAAATGCCATGTTTCGGCCAAGTCCAGTCTTTCAGGTGAATGAGAGGTGGTGCAGCATGCTAGCTAACTAAACGCATGGGCTCTGTTGCTAGATGGCCTGGGCTATGCTACTTGAATTTTAAACATCTCTGTCCTCAGAATCTTTATCTGTAAAAAGGGAATGAGCCCTAGATGGCTTGGCTGAGTGGATAGAGCATTGGTCTGTAGACTGAAGAGTCCTGGGTTTGATTCCGGTCTAGGGCACATGCCCGGATTGCAGGCTCGATCCCCAGTAGGGGACATGCAGGAGGCAGCCAATCAATGATTCTTTCATCACTGATGTTTCTCTCCCTCTCTCTCCCTCTCCCTTCCTCTCTGAAATCAATAAAAATTTTTTAAAAAATAAATAAAAAGGGAACGATGATCATGATATTGATGTACTTAGTGAGGTATATAATACATTTAAAACGGTGCCTGGCAGTGAACAGGAACTATGTGTCAGCTCTTATTTTCATGAATTAAATTAAGATCATTAAGGCCAGTGATGGGCAGATGCTTAAGGAGTTTTCACAGTGCTCCATTAAAAGGAGGTGAAAGTCCACAGGGACTATGGGAAGAGGGACCTACACCGGAGGTGACTTCTGGCCCTGAACTGCCCCTACAGATCTGGTCCATCACTTCCTTCGGTCACATGGGGGCCTTCCTGCTCTGCCTCTCAGTGTCAGTCCTGCAGAGGCTGCAGCTCCTGCATGTGACCATGTGAGGGCGACCCCAGAGGAGTGGCAGTGGGTAGGGGTGGGTGCAGCCTTCGGGGGTGGGGTGGGAGGTGGTCGTTTCCATGCAGGATGCCACCACCACTGCCAAGGAGGTGGCCAAGGAGGCCTGTGGAGGTGGAATCTTAACTCAGGAGCTTCAGAGGGCTGCTGGGGCAGTAACCTAGGTCTTGGGGGCCCTGGGCTGTGCCAGGTGCTAACACCTCAGGAGCTGGGCTGTGGACAGGGACAGGAATCTCCCCGAAGCGCCCAGGGCAAGGCCTATTTGCCAACCGGTATGTGAGAACCTTTTGCCAGCCAATACATGTGGGCACTACCCAAGTACAGCTCTCTTGTCATGGGTTTATAATAAAAGCCAAGCCCTAGCTGGTTGCTCAGTGGTTAGAGCGTCAGCCCATGGACTGAAGGGTCGTGGGTTTGATTCTGGTCAAGGGCAGGTACCGCGGTTGCAGGCTTGATCCCTGGCCTCAGTAGGGTGCGTGTGGGAGGCAACCAAATAATGTGTCTCTCTCACATCGATGTTTCTCACTCTCTGTCTCTCCCCTTCCCTTCCACTCTCTCTAAAAATCAGTGGGAAAAATATCCTCAGGTGAGGATTAACAACAACAACAAAAAGCCAAGTAAATATGATCAAAGCAGCTCACTTCTCATAGTTATGTTCCCCCCAAATAAACAAACTCTTAATTTAGGATGGTATGAATAAAAGTGCTCATTATTATTCTTTAAACTCATTTCTGCGTTAAAAAAATTCCCAGAAAGAGAAAACTTGGATCATCTGAAACATTTTTTGAAATATATTAATATTTTAAAAACTAACCAACATAAATAAATCTACTAAGGTGTCATTTGACATTCTTTCGCAAAACTGTGAATTAGGTACATTTTTAAAATATATATTTTTAATTAATTTCAGAGAGGAAGAGAGAGGTAGAGAGAGAAACATCAATGATGAGAGAGAATCATTGATTGGCTGCCTCTTCACGCCCCCTACAGGGGATCAAGCCCGCAACCTGGGCATGTGCCCTTGACTGAAATTGAAACCGGGACCCTTCAGTCCGCAGGCCGACGCTCTATCCACTGAGCCAAACCAGCTAGGGCCGAATTAGGTACATTTTATTTTTAAAATTCCTCACTCCAATTTCCGTGCCCTGTGGGCCTCCCACCCCTGTGACCACTGCCCCCAGGCCGCTTTTCTGCTCGGCACTGTCTGCACTCCCTCCCCACCCCGACCTTCTGTGCAGGAGGGAGGTGACCGATGGTGTGCGGTGTTCTTCCTCTCGCCCAGCCCTCAGCTATTTCATTTTTGCTTTGGGGCTCAGCATCACCCCTTCCTTGAAGATGTGCGAAGGACATGACTATCCAAAGTCTTGCTCTGTAGTAAGAAAGATTTCTTCTTTTATTACGATTTTTTTAAAAATTTAAATGTTTAGTTGTTTTTCTTTTAGTTCAGCATCACCCCTTCCTTGAAGATGTGCGAAGGACATGACTATCCAAAGTCTTGCTCTGTAGTAAGAAAGATTTCTTCTTTTATTACGATTTTTTTAAAAATTTAAATGTTTAGTTGTTTTTCTTTTAGTTGTTTTACTTAGAGTTAAGGTACTGTATAGTTTCAGGTGCACAACCCAGTGATTGGACATTTATATAACTTACAAAGTGATCATCCTGATCAACTAGCACCATCTAACACCCTACGTAGTTATTATAATATTATTGACTATATTTCCTATGCTGTACTTTACATTCCCATGACTATTCTGTACCTGCTAATTTGTACCTTCTTTTTAAAAATTATGATTTTAAACCATTCTTCAGAAACTGACAAAGGTTAAGATGTAGATTTATATAGGATTAGCAGCCATAGCCCTGCTTTTCGCACACACAAAAAAGTAAAAAATAAAATTCCACGAGCAAATTTGTTATTATTTTCTGACCAAATTGTACATTTACATTTAATACACAACTTGGTGTTGAATAACTAGTTTATACACTGCCCTACTCCAAAAAGGGTTGGAGATCATAGCGAATCAGATGATCCATTGAGCAAAACGCAAATTAGAATCATAAAATAACAAAACTATTTCACGCCATGTCCCCCTGCTCCCTGTAAAGCTCCATTTTCCACTTTTACTCTTCATCTTATCTCCTCCATGGTTTGCACCGTAACCTACAGTTTTCAGAACGGTAGATTCCTGCACAGAGAAAGGAACAGTTAACATTGTCATTCCAGGTACGGACACTGCAGTTCGACCACTTGGGGTGGGCGCGCCTCCCAGCGCTAGGCAGGCTGAGCCGGGCAGGGACAAGGGCCTGCCTCTGGAAATGAGCTGCCCAGTACCATAACCCAGTCTCAGGGGCTGCAGACCAGCAGAGAGGACGGCCTGGGAGGGAGGCAGAGGGCCAGTGTTAGGCCCTGAGCTGCTGGGTGCAGGGCAGGTGGGAAGTGGCGGGGGGAGTTGGGGAAAGACATGCCCTGCACACCTATTCCCTTTCTGGGCTCTGTTAGGGGTGGAACTCTAAGCACATGTGCAAACAACCCGGCCAGGAGATAAGAGGTGGCCCTCCTATCAGAGGGGACATTGTCCAGGTGTTGCCTGGGGACCTCTCTGCCATTGGCCCTGATTTGGTAGATCGGCTGCTTTGCAATTAGGTTTTTCTGTCTCCTTTGGCCTCCTCCTCCTGGCACCACCACCTCCATCCCTTCTCCTGGAAACTCTCCAAGGTCACCCTTTCCCAGAGCATTTCTATGTTAAAAGGAGACAGTGGGGCAGCAGCAGAGAGCAATGCTCCAAGTCAAAGAACGCAGTGAAAACTGGGGTGTCCTGAGCACCTACTGTGTGTCTAGAGCTTGCACAGCACCACCCCTGCCTCCGCAGCCACCCTGAGAGGTTTCACTTTCCCACCTAACCCATAGGGAGGTGGAGGTTGGGGCTTGAGAAGGTGCAGTTACTTGGTCAAGATCACAGAGCTGGTGGCTCTCTCCTGGGGTGGCATTTGCCAGCACGTTGGGGAGAGTTTCAACCCCCAGCCCTTCCTCAGCACAGTCCCGCGCCCTGCCCTCGCCTGGCCTCCCGAGCCCACCTGGGAGCCAGGCCCCCGCCCCTCGCCCACGGCGCCTGGGCTGTGGTGGGTGGCGAGGAAGGGCTCGCTGGTCCTGGTTGCCCTTCTGCGGCTTGAACAGGAAAGAGACAAAGGTCCCATTTTAGGGCTGCCGTCTGTTTCCATGTCTCTAGTTGCCGAACCACCAGGAGGAAAAGCATTTGAGGTATTTCCATGGGAAATGGTAGCCAACCAAAGCGCTGTTGGGTGGTATTCTAGTTAATTGCAGGAAGGCGGGCAGCCCTCCAGGATATTACCTTTCTTGGGCTGGAAAGTGTTTCTTTGAAAAACGTTTCGGTTCAGCCAAGGCCTCCTAAGTTTTCGCAGATTTGCTTGTTCATAACTATGAAGAGAGTCACCGAGTCGGTCCTTCGGGGGCTGGGAGGGGTAAGGTGGGAGGCAGCGTCGGGCGAGGGGAAACCACTCCGATGACAACTCTTTGCTAAATGATGGCTGGAAAACACCGGATTATATTTCCCAGCCGGTAAAAATTCCTAAAGGGGGCCCATTCCCCGGAGGCCTGCCTCCTCCCCCCCCCCCCCCACAGAAACAGAATCTGCGACCCTGAATAAAATGTCTAGTGCCCCTGCGACAGGGAGAGGCAGGAAATGAAGAGAAGTGATCACTCTTCTTAAGCACACTTAAAAAAAAAAAAAAAAGAATGAAAAGAAAAGCATTTGCAAAGGTGCATGAATCCAAGCGTGTGACTCCTGACACGTTGGGCTCGCATGCGCCTGTGCCTCTGCGGTGTTTCCAATTCCCAGCAGCCCTGGGGGTGAGCGAGACCTCCATCCATCTGCCCTGGGGACAGGACACGATGTTCACGGCTCGCAGCCCAGGTCACCCCCCTGTGAGACATAGAGCTCCGTCTGCCATGAGGGCTCATTTCCTGGGCACCTCCTTTGTGCCCAGAGCTGGGTTGGCGAGGAGGTTGAGGCGGCTGCTCCTAGCTGTGGATAAACGTGCCTCGTTGAAGTGGAACCACAGTCCTTCAGCCTGGGGCCCGGAGCAGGGAGGGAGGAAGGTGACTGGAGTGGGAAGACAGGGGGGACCTCTTGAAGGAGGTGCCCCTCATCCCATCAGAGCTCGCTGAACTCTATATGCTGTTTCCCAAATGGAATCTTTTAATTACTGTTGACGGCTATCCAGTTCCTGTAGGGTACTTGCTATATATACATTCAGATATAGGGGATAAAAGGTTAAAGTGTCATCCCCCCGACTCCCTGCCATCCCCTCGCCTCCACACCCTGAGCACACGGGTGCGGACCCTCTGGGGCATTTCACCTGTGTGCAACCTTCGAGGGTCTCCTCTGCGGGCACTCCTCCAGGCCCGCGCTCCGCCCTGCTCTCCCTGCGGGACGGATGTGGGCAGGGATGTTTATTCCCTGCCTGGCTCCCTCTCTGAGGCCGGGAACTGGCGGCAGCCCTCTGCCGTGGGGCAAGGCTCCTCTCTCTGGATTCCAGAACTGCCTCCTCGCTTTACCCTGCCGCCCGAGGCGTGGCTACAGGCCCCTGGGTGCTTCCTCATCCCTCGCCGATTTCCTTAAACCCTGGAAAGAGACCCTTTTAGTAAACTCTCCTCAAAGCACCCACTGCAGGTTTGGCAGGACCTGGATCGCTAAGCACGTATATTGTTTCGTAACCTGCACACGATGTAGATGTGGGAGTAGAAAGTCGTAGTATCTAGTTAATGCCAAGCTCCAAAATGGAGACCGAGATACTTATTTTTAGAATTTGGTAAGTATTTAATTGCAACAACTTGATAGCACCTATATTTACATGCATGTCTGTACGTGTATACACAGCTCCTCGTTTTTAAGGTGAGCCCAGTATTCTCTAGCACTGCATTGAGGGGGATGCATGATTTACAGAATCAGGCCCCGATGGCTGAACACTGAAGGTTGTGTGCAGGTCTTCACTTTGCTATCCGGGCACTCCCAAACGTGTCTATGACTTCGTCCGGGGCATGCAGCAGTGGCAAGGCACCTCACTTCTCCCAGCCTCAGTTTCCCCATCTGTCTGACGGGAACAGCACCCTGTAGGTCACTGGCCCTGCGGGGTTGTGAGCCTGTGATTTTGCTGAGGCCTCCGTTTTGAACAGCGGCTGTTGTGAGGCCGGGGTGCAGGCCATGGCCAGTTGGCCACCAGGGGAGGCAGCTGATGGCCCTGTCCCCACCTCCACCCAGCGGCTGCACACTGGGAGCACCTCCCATCTGCTCACAAACCGCGGAAATACTAATTTCTGGAGAAAACCCTGGAGAGCAAATCACCGATTCGTGTGGAATTGAAAGAGAAAATGAAGACTCAGAGAAAGTGCTGATTCTCAAACGCAATTAAGAAGTGTTGGAGGAGAAACGGTGTGTTCTTGGGGCACTTGGGGCGCTCCGAGGAGGAGATGGTAAAGGGGGAGGGGGTGTTTTCGGCTGCAAGGCCGCCGGTGCGCCCCCCGGTGCGCCCCTCAGCTCCGCCCAGAGCCTCCTCCTTGCTCTCAAGGCTGCGGGAGGCCACGCTCCCTGAGGACAGGCGCGCGGCCACGGATCCTTCGCTCCCCGGGGACGCCGAGGCTGCGGGAGCATCTTCAAGCTCCGCTGCCCAGCCTCGCCGCCCTCGCCCCAGGGCCCGCGGAACCCGCTCCTGCCCCGGGGCTCGAGGCCCAGGTGGGCCGGGCCTCTCCTCTGCGGCCAGCGAGGGTGCGGCGAGGCTCCCGGGGGCAGCAAACGGTGGGCCCCCCTGAAATCCCAAGCGCGTCGGCGCCCACGGAGCCCGCAGCCCCGCGGCCCCGGCCAGCAGGTGTCGCTGCTGCCCCAGCGAACGGGCAAAGCTGACTTTGGAATGAGCGTCCACTTAGCTTGTGTCCTTTCTGCTGCCTTCACCGTCTCCCGCACGCCTTTGAAGTTGGGAGCCCAGTGGCTTTCCCAGGCAGACCTGTGAGGCCCAAACAGAAGGCAGTTGTGGGTCGTGGGCACAGATACTGTAAATGACTTGGACCCCCTCCTCCCGCCTAAGAAAAGGATTGGAGCCCCCTCTCCTTCTCCCAAGAGGCTAGGAGGGTGCAGTCGGAAGAGAATTCCATGGGCTGCGTCCTCCTCCCAGGTATGGCCGGGGCATGTGGGTCTCCCCAGAGTCTACTGCCTGCTAACCCGGGAGCTTGTTGGGGTGCAGGGACAAAGGGATGTGGGGGACACAGCTCTTCTGGACTTTATTAATCCCCCAGGGGAATGGGACAACCTGAAGGGAAATTCACAACGAAGTGCAACAAAGCACGGCCCCGCCCGGGCCTGGAAGTCGTGTCCATCTCCTCCCCTATTTTCCTTTACTCCAGAGGCTGTCCTGAGGGTCCAGGTGTCCAGTTATGTCTCTGGAAGGAGGAGAAGAAGCAGCAGCTCAGCTGATTAGGGCTAGAGGGTGACCAGTTGTCCCACTCGCCAACATTTGGGAGGTTCCTAGGACGGAAGACTTTGGTGCTTAACCCTGGGAAGCCCAGGGCAGCCCCTGGAACAACTCGGTCACCCTAATTGGGGGCCAGCCAGTTTGCAGGCATTGTCTCATTTAATCCGCATTGGCGGCAGGGTTAGCACCCCTCCCCACGGTACGGAAGGAGGAACTGAGGGTCAAAGAGGATAGACAAGCTGCTAAAGCCTCAGGAAGGGAGGGCAGAGCTGACTTTGGAATGAGCGTCCACTTCGCTTGTGTCCTTTCTGCTGCCTTCACCGTCTCCCGCACGCCTTTGAAGTTGGGAGCCCAGTGGCTTTCCCAGGCAGATCTGTGAGGCCCAAACAGAAGGCAGCTGTGGGTCGTGGGCACAGATAATTGCAGTGTGTCCTGCGGTGGTTGCCTGAGCCGGGGCAGCAGCCCAGAGCTCCTCAAGGGCTTGGAGCCTGAGGAAAGCAGCGTGTGGGAAAGTGGGGGAGAGGGGTCCTGTGTGGACCAGCAGCCAGGGTGCAGCTGCAGAGAGGCCCACGTGGGGCGCCGGGCCAGGCTGAGGGGCACTTGGGGCTGACAGGGCTTGGGGGACAGCAGCAGATAGCACCAGTTGGAGAGGGGCAGACCACACCATCAAGAAGGCCCTGGTGACTTCATCTACCTCCTAGGTGGCCCAGACACTTATCTAAAATACCTTTTAGTACAAGAACAGAAGCGCCGAGCCCGTTGAGCTCAGGACCTGGGGTGGCAGCACAGGGAACGGTCGGTCTGGCCGAGCTGGGCAGGGGCGGGGTGGGCAGGAGGAAGCAGATCTGAGGAATTCACCGTGATCTCCCCTGTGGGACAGACAGGGACACCACCGGCCACCTCCCCAGCTCATCACGAAATGGTGTCAAGTTCTGACCGAGAAATTGGAAAAGCAATCAAACTTGAACATGAAAACCCAAATGAAGTCATTTATAGGGTCATCGGTCCATTTGGCCTTGGTACTGTCAGCCCAGCTGGGTGCTGTGCTCAGGCCTAGCTACTGAGATGAGCCCCAGGTTCCCATCTGCCTGCGACAGCGGCCAGCCCAGCAAGTCACTGCTACCAGGGTGAGTGACAGCCGCTCCAGGTGCCAATGCCCACTGGGTTCTGCACGTGCCTGCGGAGCAAGGATGCCACTGCCTTCACGGGTGAGAACTAAGGAAAAGGGCCCCCTCTGGATAGGCACAGGTCTCAGCAGCAGAGGTCAGCAGGCAGGCTTCAGCCCCGACTAGCGCCCTCCGCTGGATGCCTTTGTGCAATGCAGAGACTGAACATGGTGCGGCCCACAGATGCCTGTATGTGTCAGGGACCGAGGAGCTCTTCAGGAGAGAGTTCACCGGGGAGGAGGAGAGTGCCAGGCAGTGGGTGGGTGCAGGAGTGAAGCTGGAGGTGCCTGAGACCGGGAGATGCTCTCCACACCTGTCCCCCTCTGTGCACAGAGCGGTCCATCTGCCTGGAAGCACCTGATGATGTTATTCAGGACAAGAAGCCTCCTGGGCAAAGGAACGACATGTGCAGATGAAGGGACAGAAAACCTCCAGGCTGCCTGGCAAGGAGGATGCAAGGTGGGGACATGGGAATGAGATGGGCTGGGCCTGGGATTCGGTGAACTGTTATATGCTTGAGGCCAGGTGAGAGGGGCCAGCCTGGAGAGAAGAGGCAGCCAGAGAGGGCAGGTGGGGAGGTAACCCTTCTTTCTGTAAGTTCCCCTGATATTTACTCCCATCTATACTAATAAAAGGGTAATATGCTAATTAGACCAGACATCTTCTAGACATCCTTCCAGACGTCCTTCTGGACAAAGCCAGGGTGGCGAGGGCTGAGGCAGAGGCAGATAGGGGT
>NW_005871289.1:353762-367377 GCF_000147115.1 Myotis lucifugus
GACTGCCAGTTTAAGATCAGATTCTCCAGGATCAGGCCTAACCTGGCCAGTCAGACATCCCCTGAGGGGTTCTGAAATGGGAGGGGTGCAGCCCGGGTTGAGGGCCTCCCCCCCCCCCCCCCAGTGCATGAATTTCGTGCACCGGGCCTCTAGTACAGTGATGGCGAACCTATGACATGCGTGTCAGAGGTGACATGCAAACTCATTTTTTTGGTTGATTTTTCTTTGTTAAATGGCATTTAAATATATAAAATAAATATCAAAAATATAAGTCTTTGTTTTACTATGGTTGCAAATATCAAAAAATTTCTATATGTGACACGGCACCAGAGTTAAGTTAGGGTTTTTCAAAATGCTGACACGCTGAGCTCAAAAGGTTCGCCATCACTGCTCTAGTACCACATAAATTCTACTCCCGGAAACCTCCATGAATAGTTCTGAGCTCTGACTTCCACCCATCCCGCCTTCTCTCTCTCTCTCTCTCTTTTTTTTATAAGGGCTTTAAAAATTGATTAATTGATTTTAGAGAGAGAGAGTACTGGAGGGAGGGGGAGAAAGAGAGAGAAATATTGATTTGTTGTTGTTCCACTTATTTATGCATCATTGGTTGATTCTTGTATGTGCCCTGAAGGCAAATCGAACCCCCAATCTTGGAGTATCGGGAACACACTCTAATCAACTGAGCTCCCTGGCCAGGGCCACTGCCTGCTCTTACCGGGAGTCTAGGAAATAGATTTGGGAACCTTCCTCTCAAGTCTGAAGAAGAAAGTCATGACACCACACATGTGCCTGCTGTGACTGATGGGCCAAAGGGTGCAACGGGCCCTGGAAGGAGGCAGCCCTGTGCTTGGGTGTCTGGAAGGACTTCCTATGCCCGCCCACTGCTGTGTAGACCTGGCTGTGGGCACAGTCTCCACCCCTGACTAGGGCAGGGGGTTCTGACACTTGCAGAGCAGCACAGCGCTCCCACCCCCCAGTCCAGGGTATAGCTGCAAGATGTCATGATCGTTTGCTCTTCCTCCTGGTGGGTGGCGGCATCTCAGGGACCATTGGCTGCCTCTCACCTGGGTGTGGACCTAGGCTGGACTGTTTTCTTCCTCTGAAGTTCCGGTGTCTCTTTTCAGAAGGCACAGGAAAGAGGCCGGAAAGGGCTTCTCCGACCCATCTGATCTGGAAGAGCTGACCTTGTGCGGACAAAGGCTGGTGGGCCAGGCCAATCCCCACGCTGGGCTGTTCTAACAAGAACTTGAGCTGAACCAAACCATGACCCCCGAATTGGAAAACACTGCCCCGATTCACTGAACCCAAAACCGAATCCAAATATTATTATTTTTTGACTGAACTCTGAGTTGAACTAATGTTTTTTTCTTACATACCTACCAAGCCAGTTTGAACTAGACACAAACATATGTGTTTTCTGAAACTATTGAACCTGAACTTCAAAAATAATCGCCTATGTGAGGGCAGAGTGAGACTTTATTTGCTTGAGCTTCCTAGTCACAGTGGCCGCCAGAGCTACTTCACGGAGGAGTGGCTTTCGCTGGTTCAGCACCTTAACTCCGCTTCTCACCTTTAAAAACCTGGGCGTAATTTATATACAGTGGGATGCAGAGATCTTAAATGTATAGTTTGACTAATTTTGACAAATATCAAGGAATTTGCATCAGCTCAGACAGTGCCTGGTCCGCCCTTCCCTGTCCACCTCACTCTCATTCTGTCCCCTTTGCTTCTCACTTGAACCTTCTGAGCAACCGCCACCATCCCCCCTGGAAAGAGGGAGGACAAGGATGATAACACCCATCTTATGGCTAAGAGAACAGAGGCTCGGAGAAACGCAGACGGCTGGCTTTGGCATAGAGAGCGAGGAGTGGCAGAGCTAGGATGACCCAGCTTTCTGGTCTCCCAGCCGTGTGCTCCCTCTTTCCGTCGGAAGCCGTCTGCTGAACTGGATACTGACAGTGGATTTCATGCTTCTCGGGCGTCCAGGGAACCAGGGACCCGATCACCCCCAAACAGGGTGGTTTCACCCATAGTTCAGGCCCTCTTGGCAGGGCGGGCCCAGTGTGTTTCGTCCAGGCCTGGGCTGCCCCTGCAGATAGGACCTTCTCCTGCGGCCTCCGTGCCCCCTGTGGCCTCCGTGCCCGCTGCGGCGGCCGCCTGCACAGGGGCGCCTGCCTGCGTGTGGCTGTCTGTCCGTGTCTCTGGCCGCCTGTGTGTAGACAAACTGTATCTGACCCCCGAGGAGCAGTGTCTGTCTCCCGGGCCGCCGAGCTGGAGAACATTGACCAGGTTCCCAGGCTGGCTTTCCTGGGGAAACATTTTCCAGAGCCTACAACAATGTTGTATTTGATTTGATTTTTCCCCCCTTTGCAGGCGATTGTGTGGTTTGGGGTGTTTTGCTCCTAGTTATAATCCAATAAAGAGCAGCTGCTGAGATTTTTCCAAGAGTGCCGCTTTCAACCGCCCTCGTTGAAAACGCTGTAATTTATTTCAGTCGCTTGTGGGAAAACCAGCCTCAGCTCAAAACAAAGGCGTCCTGTGCTGATGTAATTGCCCCACGAGCCTCTCCTCGGGCCCGGCCTGCGCTGGTCACCGAGGCGGCCCAGGAAGGAGCCTCCTTTCCAGACGGCGGAAGTCACCCGGAAGGACCCCGCTCTCTTCCCACCGTCTCAGGGTGCGGGAGTCCCAGAGCCCAGTGGGGGTCAGGAGCCAAGACGCTCATCCGACTCACTCACTTCCTGTGGCTCACAGAGGTCAGTCCATGGGATTATCACTCCTTCATGCGACTTAATCTGATCACTTTTCTTTCTACTTAGTACATAGTCCAGTCCTGCCCATCGAGGAGCTAAAAGGTTGGGTGAAAGGACTGATGGAGAGAGAGGGGATTCAGCTACACAGACCTCCAGCGGGGCCCTGGTGTGGTGGACCCTGTAAGAGGGGTTCTGGGTACTTGGGGGTTGGAGGAGGGGAAAAGACACCAAGGAGGGGGAGACCTCGGGGGTCAACCTGCTCTCAGCCATCCAGGCTGGTCTGTTCCGTCTCCCATTCTTTCCAGGTGCCACTAGCCCTGGGCTAAGTGGCCACCGGCCACCCAGTCATCACTCGGTTTGATGGAGTGAGTTCTTCTCCAGAAGCACTTTCGCCTCCTGGACTCTGCATCCAAAGTGGGGGCCCCTCGGCTTAGCCACGTGGGAATGCTCTTTGTTCTTCACCAGCTCACAGAGAAGACTCTGAATTACATGGGTGGTGCCACCTGCTTGGCTATAACTGTTTCCGAGGGACGGACTTGAGGGGTGTGCTGTGGAGCTGGCTGACTCTCCAAGGCCCTGCTTTCCATTTCATTTGCAAAGTGATTTCCATCGGCCACAGAGGTCTGTTCTCTTCCATGTCAGAGGAAGTCACATGCCAGCCAGCATTTGCCTGGGAGGTGCCCTTCCTCGCCCCTGAGTTCCCCTCTCCTCTCAGCCATTCCTTTTCCTAGAACCACCCGGAGGAGCAGAATGAATCAGGTGGCAGAATCCTGCACAGGCGGGAGCAAGACCTTTGACCCTAGTAGTGAGTTACAAAGCACCGGCGTGGGAGGCATGGGGAAGACCCACACGCTTTGCAAGCACAGGTTTCTAGGGTCCACAGCCCTCAGAGATTCTGGTCGAGTCTGTCTGAGATGGGACTCAAGCATTTTTATTTTTATTTCAAAAATTCTTGCCCTGCTACTGCTAGCACCATTGAGAATGGGAAAACGAGGTTCTGATAGATTGAAGGATGTTCTGGTCACACATGGAAATCCCTGGCAAAGCCAAAGCTTGAGTAAAGGTCTGGGCTACATCAGAGTCACAGTCTACACTGCTTCTCAGCAAAGGTACCCAATGTGGATGTCAATCAGGTGCCGATATGTCCATGTCTTGAATAAATTAATAAATAAACTAACTAGTGTTTGTTGAGCTCTGATTTGATACCCATGCTGTGCTATGGAAATATAATTTAAATGTCATGCAATTTGCCATTTCAAGTGTATGATTTAATGAGTTGTGCTACCATTAATGTCAGTCACTTTTTACTATTTAAATCTGCTTTATTCCCAGTTTCTGGAAATAGTGCCTGGTATATTATCCTATACTAGAGGCCTGGTGCACGAATTCGTGCACCAGTGGGGTCCCTCTGCCTGGCCTGCGGGATCGGGCCAAAACTGGCTCTGACACCCCCTGAGGGGTCCCGGATTGAAGAGGGTGCAGGCCAGGCTGAGAGTCCCCCTCCCCCCAGTGCATGATCAGGGCCGGGGAGGGATATGGAAGGTTGGCCAGCAGGGGAGGAGCTGCAGGAGGGCTCCAGGGCTTGTCCAGCCCGTCTCACCCAGTCCCGATCGGCCAGACCCAGCAAGTTAACCTACTGGTTGGAGTGCCTGCCCCCTGGTGGTCGGTGCACATCATAGCGAGTGGTTGAGCAGCCTTAGCATATCATTAGCATATTATGCTTTGATTGGTTGAATGACTGACTGGCCAAGCGAACACTTGGCATATTAGGCTTTTATTATATAGGATAATGAAAGGATAACATGCAAATAGACTGAATGGCAGAACAACTGGAACAACCGAACAACCAGTCACTATGAAGTGCGCTGACCACCAGGGGGCATGCGTGGAACATGGCAGGCATCGGCCATGGCGGGATGGTGGAGCAGGTGAGCAGGGGTGCCAGACCAAGGCGGGGGGAGGGGGGGCAGTCGCTGTCATCAGAGCGAGCCTCTGGTGGTTACTGAAAATTCTTTGCTCCTGCATGCCGCGGTCCTGCCCAGTGCTTGCACCTGCTGCCAATGCAGGCCTCACTTGCACCCTCTGCTGGTGCCCAGCACCAGCTCTGATCGCTCAGTGCTGTCAGTGGGTGTGAGCAGTGGCTGCTGGCCCCAATCACCCCTCAGGGCTTCTCCACCTCCCCCTGCTCCTGAGGGGAGATTGGGGCCGGCAGCTGCCTCTCGCACCCACTGCCAGTGATGGTCCTGCTCACACCTGCTGCTGGTGCCAGAGCCGCCACTCGCATCCACTGCCAGTGCCAGCCCCACTCACACCTGCTGCCAGTGCCTGGCACAGGTCCCGATTGCTTGGTGCCATCAGCAGGTGTGAGTGGTGGCTGCTGGCCCTGATTGCCCCTGAGAACTTCCCCACCTCCCCCTGCTCCTGAGGGGCGATCAGGGCAGTAGCCACCGCTCACACCTACTGCTGGTGCTGGCCCCAATCGCTCTGTGCCATCAGCAGGTGCGAGCGGGGCCAGTGAGCCGTCAGCGCATGAGAGCGGTGGTGACGAGAGCAGGGCTGCTGGCAGACAGGAGACGGGGGGCTGTGGTGGGAGAGGCCAGGCGGGGCGTGGAGGATGGGCTGAGACCCGCCCCTGTGCCCACCGCAGCCTTGTGGCCCACAGTTCTTTTTAAGGTGCACGAATTCGTGCACTGGGCCCCTAGCGTGTTTAATAAATATTTGCTGAATAAATGAATAAAAAGTAAGATTTAAGAAAAAAAAATTCTTGCCCTGGCTGGTGTGGCTCAGTTGGTTGGAGCATATTACCAGACACTGAAGGGTTGAGGATTTGATGTTTCTCTCTCTCTCTCTCTCTCCCTCTCTCTCTAAAAAAAAGTCTTATATGCATCTTCCTTGAGACCATTTAGAAAATTAAGATATCTGCTGCAATCATTCCTCCCTCCAACAGTCACGTTTCTGCAAACTTCCTCCCAGCCTTTATGCTGTGCATACACTCATCTCTGGATCAGGATCACATGGTCACTTGGGGGTCCTTGCCTTTTGAGCATCATGAGTATTTTCCCATGACATTCAATATTTTTTGAAAGCAGGGTTTGTACAGGCCGCACAAGGGAATCTTTGTTTCCACATCTGATTGATTTCTTGAGCTGGGTTCCTGGCTGTGTGAGAAAGGTCTAGAGTGACTTAAATACTCAGCTTAGCTCATTCCCTTGTGCTGGGTTCTTCTCCCCCTGCCCCTCCCAATATAGAGCATTGTCTTAGTTTTAAAATGGCAAAAGCAGCACACACTCAAGAGGAACCAGTCTAGCTATATGAAGGGATATGAAATGAAGCAGTCTTCTTGTGTCCCCCCAGGGATCTGTCGGTTTGGGTACATCCTTGCACACTTCTCTCTTCAGCCATTTTTCCTTTTCAGAAGCTCCTTGGGTGGTTTGCTGCTGGGAGCTGTTGGTGTGGGGAAAGGACAGGCTGGGAGTCTGAGGACCTGAGGTCCTGTCCGGTGCTACACTCACTTGCTCTGCAAGTGTGAGCACAGTACAAAGTCCTGGGGCTCACTTTCCTCCTTGCAGCCTGATTATCCAAAGATTGCTCTGGGGTTAGATTAGTCATAGTTAGCAAGTGAGCAAACAAACAAACAAACAATAAAACAATAGAAAACCAAACAGAATACCTAGCTAAATTTGAATTTCAAATAAACCACGAGTAACTATCTATATATATAAAAGCCTAATATGCTAAGTGTCTGACCAATCGTTGACCGCTCAACCAGTTGCTATGATGCACACTGATCACCAGGGGGCAGATGCTTTGACTGGTAGGTTAGCTTGCTGCTGAGGTCTGGCCAATCGGGACTGGGTGAGATGGGCTGGACATGCCCTGGAGCCCTCCTGCGGTCCCTCCTTGGCTGGCCAGCCTGATCAGCCCTGATCGTCGGCCAGGGTGAGGGACCCCACCTGTGCACGAATTTGTGCACCAGGCCTCTAGTTTAGTATAAGTGCGTCCCATGCAATATTTTATCTGTGTTTTACCTGGCAACCCTGTACCAGATGGAGCACGTGGAAACGACCTGGAAGTGGGCCCTGGAAGTGGCTTCTGGCCCCACTGACCCCTTCCTTTGGGTGGAGAGCGTTCCTTCCTCCAGGGGAGATCAGGGCTCCTCCATCCTTGGACTTGAGACATCCTCTCAGTCACTGACAAGTGGCAGGAAGGCAGAGGCCCTGAGCAGCAGGGCTAAGGAGGAGGCACCTACTGTGTGCCAGGCAGATGGTGAACTCCAGTCTCCATGTTCGCGCTCCTGTGTGTAGGTGCCAACCCTGCCCCTGGCGCTCTTGCCCTCCTGGTCCTCACCTCCCACTTCTCTGTCTGTACCTCATGGCCAGTTCCACCTCACCAGGTGGTATGTTTGGAATTGCTTCTGGGGCTCGAGCCCTTGGCTTTCTGTCTTTGTCTTCAGGTGGTGGGCCACAGAGGCCCTGGATCAGGGGTGAGTTCCCCCAAAGACCCTGCGTTCTAGCTTCCCCCTGGGCTCCTCTGCTCCCCGCAGTCTCAGTCTCTCAGGCAGGTGTGAGGGATGCGTTGGTGCTGCAATTAGACAGCACCTGTGATTAGACAGTGTCCCTGAACCCCGACCTCTACCTTCCTTCTTTGATGACTCACATCAAAGACTGGCTCTCCTGGGTGTTGCTGGGCATGACAGGGGTCTCCCAGAGTGCCTTTCCTCTCCCAAGGCCACTTCCCAGCTGCCAGGCACAGTGCTCTCCCGTAGTGCCCTCTGACCCCTCAGCAGCCCTCGCTGAGAAAGGAACACTCTCCACCCAAACACTGCCGCCGTGAACACCTCTGTTACCTGGGCACCTGCCTCATGATGAGTCAACTTAGAGAAACGCGTTCCTGTCTGGCATTTGGTGTGCAGAAGTCAAACCTTATCCCTCCACTTCACAGATGCAAAGCCCCAGCACAGATGGGCACACATTCTGTGGCCCGAGCTAGTGAGACACAGAGCTGGCTTGCTTGTGAGGCCCAACCCAGGCCTTCTCCACTTCCCCATGGCTGCCCCTCCAGGGATCAGAGTGACTGAGACCCTGCCTCTCACACATCAGTGTGGACTCGGATTCTGATCTAGTCGGTCTGTGATGGGGGCCTGGGATTCTGCATTTCTAACAAGCTCCCCTGGGCTACTCATGCCACTGATCTGGACCACACTTTGAGCAACCAGGCTTTAGTGTAGACAGCATCACAAGTGTCAGAAAACATCTGCGGAGTGTGGGCCTTCACTGACCTCCAATCTGGTGGGCACTTTGACCACAATCACATTAAGCAGCAAAGATCAGAAGTATCCACACACACACAGTGTTAGAGCTAGAAGGGCCCCGAGAGGTCAGCTAGTTTAGAAGACTGAGGCTCAGATCCAGGAATCAGGCCTGGGCCAGATGCCACCAATCTGGATCCTACTCGGGTCTTCCCACATGGGTGCTGGGACTGGCTAGCACAGGAGGCTGTGGGGTGGATCCCAATCTCAATCCCCTGTCCGAGTTCCTTCCTCCTATGTCTCGCCATTGTGGCTGCAGAACTAGATTTGAGGAGCTAACCAGGGAAATGGTTGTGGCCTCAGATAGTGAAGGTGTTGGGGAGCTCCATTCTGTGCAGAGAGGTACTCTACCAGGCTTTTAAAAAAGACTGATATGGATTTAATGACAAATATACCATATCGGTTACTGAACACCAGAATGCTGTCCAGTGCTTTTGAACCTTGTCCACAGGAGGGCCAGCCACTCACTGGGTTTGGCAGCCAAAGCTCCTTCATCCTCTGCCTGCCAGCATGCCTGCTGCACCCTCTCCACCGTGGATCTATGCATCCATCTATCTATGCATGCATGCATCCATCCATGCATCCACGCATCTACGCATGCACGCATGTGTCCATCCATCCATCTATCCATGCATCCATCTATGCATGCATCCATCCACACATCTACTCATGCACGCATGTATCCATCCATGCCTCCATCCATCTACTCAATGGGTGTCTTTTGCTCTCATATCATGTGCTTTGGCCCTCAATACTATTGGGGGATTCAAAGATCAGTGAATCAGGGTTTTTGCCCTCAAGGAGAGATAAGCTCTGGCTCGTGTGGCTCAGTGGGTTGGGCATTGTCCTGTGCACTGAAGGGTCGCTGGTTCCATTCCCCGTTAGGGCTCATACCCAGATTTCAGGCTCAATCCCTGATGGGGGGCATGTAGGAAGCAACCAATCCATGTCTCTCTCTCTATCTCTCTCCCTGCCTCTGCCCCCGTCTCACCATTTCTTGCTTCACTAAACCTCAGACTCCTGAGAGGGTGAAAAGAGGGCGACTCCCTCCTGCTGCCTGTGGGGAAACTGAGGAAATCCGAGCCAGGGAAGAGATTTGCCCAAAGCAACCAATCCATGCCTCTCTCTCTCTCTCTTTCTAAAAATCAATAAAAATATTTTTTTAAAAAGAAGGGGAGATAAGTTAAGATACAAATAACTCTAAGAGTATTACTCTAACTCTCCCAGTTTCCAAGTCACATTCACATCCTCCACTTCATTTAGTCTTTAAAATCAAAGATTACATCCTCAAGAGAGATGGTGGTTAAGCCCTGTCACCTGTCTCCAGCGGTGACAGGTGTGTCATGCCTCATTCCTCTCCCTGCCCCGCACCCCCATCACTTTCTGGTTGTTAGTTCTGTGGGGGGGGAGGCGCTGAAGCCAATAGGTGGATCGAGGACCTCAGAGGGAGGAGGGACAAAGGGACAATGAAGGTGCCATCAAAGCTCCTGTGGAGGGTTCAATAGGGGGAGAGTCTCACAGTCTGGGTGAGTCAGGACCCACGGAATAGGGAGCTGGCAGGAGAATATCCCTTTAAAGATCTGCTAGTCCCTCCCTGGTCAAGGAAGGGAGCCTGAGGCTGAGTGGGGAAGACGTTTGCTCAAAGTGGTGCTGCAAGTGGGGGCTGAGCTGAGGCTGGCGGCCACTTCTCCCTCGGGGCCATTTCTCCACTGTGACCAGAGTCTGAGTAGGGACCGCAGCAGTGGAACTTGGGGATCCCTGCATGCCTCTCTGGGCTGGCCTCCCACTGACCTCCTCCTTTCAAATTTAGGGTTGAATTGAAGTTTTAAAGTTGCGACGTTGGGTTAATAATCTTGAATGGGTTAGGTGAAAGGTCAATTCCTCACTAAGCTGGTAAAGTCACTGATGTTTTGGGGGGGCTTCTGAGAGCCTCATGAAGGTCCAGACAGGTGTCTGGGCAACTGGGGGCATGAAGATCTTAGATGGGCATGTTAAGAGCAGGGAAGTTGCTTAAATTGTGTGTGTGAGCTTTGGGAGTAGGTGGTGTCTGCCTAGAAGACGGGCGTGGTGAAGGGAGTGGGGGCACTGCAGCAAACCTCGCTGGCTCACAGGTGCTCCCCACGACCTGTGCACCCAGGCTTGTATGTGGGGGCTCTTCCAGAGGCTCTTGTGAGAGCCAGTAGGGGACAGAGCCCTTTCTTTGGCATCCATGCCCACCTCCTGCTCCAAAGGCGGGAGCTGGGGGTGGAGCTGAAAGAGGTCCCCACCTGTGGCGCTGATGGGTTCCAGCTGTGCTCCTGCTCCCCTGACTCTGTGAGCTGCAGGGTGGGGCTTGGGCTCCTGCTTCCCGCAGGGGGGCCTGGTGGATCTTTGAGGTCTCACCCCTTGTTTAATGAAAATTAACACTCAGCAGACCCCAGCGTTTCCCCCGCCTCTGAGCCTGGCGCCTGGGGGTTTGGAGTTTCGAAGGGTCTCTGAAATAGCTTCGCTGTGCAGACAGCCGCTGTGACACCTGCTGCGGTCCACACGCACACGCACACGCACATGCACACGCACACGCACATGCACACGCACACTGCCGAGGCCTGCACCTACCTCCTCTCCTGTGATGCTCTTTCACCAATGGGGAAGGCAAGGCCGAGGGAGGCCCAGGAACACACGCGGTCCACACAGCTGTGGGAGGCAAATGAGGATTCAGGAGGCCACCCAACCCCAAAGCTCATGCTGCTTCCACTGGATTTGCAGGGTTTAGGTTAGACGTGGGAGAACGTTCCCGCCCTGAGTGCCTGGTTCCCCGCGGGCCTCGGCAGCTGTTGTTTGGTGTAGAATTGAGATCCCACAACCTGTCAGTCATCCGAGCCGAGGAAGAGATGGCCATGCTGAGGTGGGGTTGCCGGCTCTGCCTCTGCCCCCATCTCACCATTTCTTGCTTCACTAAACCTCAGACTCCTGAGAGGGTGGGAGAGGGCGACTCCCTCCTGCTGCCTGTGGGGAAACTGAGGAAACCGGAGGCAGGGAAGAGATTTGCCCAAAGCAACTTCCAAGGGAGTTTTGAGAAGTTCCAGCTCCAGGGAAGTCTTGTCTGATTAACTGTGGATCTGGTCCCAGTCCTTCCATCTGGTTCAGCTGTTTGATTCTTTAACCCCTGGCCATGAGTGTGTGTGTGTGTGTGTGTGTGTGTGTGTGTACATGGGCATAGTGAGCATACGTGTGTGTGTGTGTGTGTACATGGGCATAATGAGCATACATGTGTGTGTGTGTGTACATGGGCATAATGAGCATACATGTGTGTGTGTGTACATGGGCATAATGAGCATACATGTGTGTGTGTGTACATGGGCATAGTGAGCATACATGTGTGTGTGTGTACATGGGCATAATGAGCATACGTGTGTGTGTGTACATGGGCATAGTGAGCATACATGTGTGTGTGTACATGGGCATAGTGAGCATACATGTGTGTGTGTGTACATGGGCATAATGAGCATACGTGTGTGTGTGTGTGTGTGTGTGTGTGTACATGGGCATAATGAGCATACATGTGTGTGTGGCACCTAGGGAACCCTCCCCCCTGACTTGATTGAATCTGGGAATGAATGATTTTTGGGAGCAAGAATCAAGCTCGGAGTTGCCTGTGGGTCTCCATCGTGGCCCGAGAGCAGGTGCGTTTTGCTGTGTTACTAGGTTTTCTGAATGCCCACAACTTAATGCACTCGAAGGCCAGGGAGGGAGGAGGGGTGTCCCTGCGAAGAGAGGAACCCTTCTGTATTGGGGTAAACCTCAGAGGTGATCTCTGAAGGAGACACTGGTTGTCTTAAAATTAGAGGCACCCTGACAATGATAGGGCTTCTGACCGTTGCTGGGGCGGGTGTGGGCCACAGTGAGTCAGCGGTCCCGGGTTGGGGCCGTGATAGTCTTTATCTCTGGTGAGTGGTGTTGCTCTGGGCCGCAGGCCCCTGATCTGAAGTGAGGCAGTGAGGCCAGCACCTCTCAGAGGTTACTGTGCACACGACCTGGGGATCGTGAGAAAGTGCAGGTTTGAGTCAGTGGCTCTGAGAAAGGGCTTGAGAGTCTGTGTTTCTGACCAGCATCAGGCGGTGCCCATGCTGCTGGCTGCGGACCACACTGGGAGCAAAGCTCCAGAAAATCCCTGAGAACCCTTTAAAAAATCCTCACCACAGGGTATGTTTTTGTTGATTTTAGAGAGAGAAGGAAGGAAGAGAGAAACATCTATGTGAGAGAGAAACATCCATCGGTTGCCCCCCTGACTGGGGATCAAATCTGCAACCTGGGTATGTGCCCTGACCAGGGATTGAACCCGGAACCCTTTGGTGTATGGGACAATGCTCTAACCAACAGAGCCGCCCAGCCAGGGCCCAGAGAACCCTTTCAACGTGAACCCTTTCAGTGTGAACATCTGGCTCCAATTTTGAAGAGCTGGGCCCAGAGGTCACACACACCTGTCACACCACGAGAGACAGAAGTAGAAAGAACGGAAAAACAGACTGTGGGTGCCATGTGGCCAGGGGGCAGACATAGCCAGGGATGTCGTGAATCGGAAAAAGGAGGAGAGACTTGGGAACTGAGAGAGATAAAGAGGCAAAGAGACCCAGAGATGAGGAAGACAGCGAGACACAGGTGGAGGGGGAGAGAAGTAGGGGTGCAAGGGAGAAATGGAGGGTCCCAGCTCTGCCTCCATGGGGGGTGGAGTATGCCACGGCATCCTGGTGCCCGGGCCTATGCTCCCTTCAGCTTTAATCAGGTCTGCTTCAAGCCCTGAGGGGTCCCATTACTTTATTTCTCAGGTTTATGTTTGAAAAAAGATCTTCCCTTCCCTTCACCCTCCCCTCCCCATCACTGGACTCCAGCCACCATCCCAGGCCCACAGAGGAAGAACTCCCCCCCCCCCCGCCATTAATCAGAGCAGAGGGAGGGGACTGGAAGCTACTGTCTGATTGAACATTAGTCATGCTGCATGCTGTATTCTCTAATGAGAAAATTATTCCAAATTGCCCCGGGGGATGGTTGTGATTAAACTATTTGCCTTGACTTCCTCTGCTAAATTGAACGCGTGCGTACACACACACACACACACACACACACACACACACACACTCACCCTCCCCAATTCTGCACACCCAAGGCTTTGGGACAGACCGTCTGGAGGGATGGGTACAGCCTCTTTTTTTTTTTTTTTTAATAATAATTTTTATTTCTTAAAGTATTACAAATAGTATTACATATGTCTCCTTTTTTCCCCCCCTTGACATTCCCCCGACCCCTACCCCCCGCCCCCCCTGCCCCGTGTCTTGTGTCCATTGGTTAATCTTATATGCATGCATATAAGTCCTTCAGTTGGTCTCTTAATCCCCCCCCCCCAAACCCTCCCCAGGCTTCCCACTGTAGTTTAACATTCTGTTCAATGTTGCTCTGCTTCTGTATCTACCCCTGTTCATCAGTCCAAACTGGGCCCCTTTATTTGTCCCAACCTCACGGGAGTAGTCTCAACCTCACCAGGGCCGGCTGAGCCTCAACAAGGCCGGTTTAACCTCACCGG
>NW_005871289.1:368246-395594 GCF_000147115.1 Myotis lucifugus
GGGTACAGCCTCTTAATTCCAGAGGCGGACACTCCCAGCCTGCTCACAGCTGGCCTGCTCCTGCTGCGCTCTAAAGCCAGCTAGGCACCGAGGGAGAGGGAAGCCGTTGGAGGGACCCTATCAGGCCCCGCCCCCACCCCATTCCTGCGAGACCCTAATTGCCCACATTGGAAAGGGGCTCCTGGTGTCAGATGTCTGTCTCTTAGGAGGAGAAGCTTTTTTTCCAGGCAGGAACCTGGAGCTCTTTTCAGATCCCTCTTTATTTTCTCTGCTCTGAAATGCCAATTTTGTTTGGACCTCCTTCCTGTGCACAAACTGGGCCAAACCATGAATATGCAGCCCTGTTTGTGGGTGCAGGTTTTTGAAGCATATTTCAAAAGAGAACCAAAGCAAACTATTAAACAAGGATTCATGAGAACGAGAAGGTTTTTATGCAGCATTTATAACACAAAAAAGGTGACACGTCATTAGAACGTTAACGTCTCACTTCCCCAGTTGCCTTCTCTTTAAATCCTGGCCAGACTTCAAGGTCCAGCACAAATGTTCCCTTTTCTCACCATCGCCTCAGTCACAACCGAGCCCTCCCCATTCTGGGGTCTCATTGCGCGGTCCCGAGTTGATAGAATTCAGTGACGGGGAATTGAGTACCACATCAGCCAGCTGTTGCTAGGTTATACTGTGTCAACAAATGACCCCACATCTCATTGGCTCATAGTCACCGTCCACATCAACCCCAGGCTGGCCGAGACACTGCCCGTTCATTCTGGGATCCAGGCTGAGGAGCAGCCTCCATCTGGGACCTGCCATTCTCAACCCCAGGGAGAAAGGGAACAATGGCAGCAGCACGTGTGGCCGTAAAGCTCCTGCTCAGATGTAGCTCACAGGACTTCTGTTCACACCCTATTGGCCGAAGCAGGTCACACAGCCGAGCCTGGTGTCCTTGGGGTGGGAAAGAATACTCCTGCCACCCGGAGGCCCTACTGCCTACACCTCTGTTGGCTGGTGTGCTGCGTCCTGGGAGCACAAGGAAACATTCAGCACCTTCAGACTCACCATCCAGAGCAGCGTGGTGTCCATTTTACCAAAATGCTCTCACCACAGCCATTAGGCATCTCAGTCACCACATTTACTCTAATGATCCTTTTTTTTGGGGGGGGGGTGGCAGGGATTGCATATTACTTGGTATCTTGGCAGCATATGATTCTGTCAACACCCCTCTTCTCTTGGCTCCTAGGACATAGCTTTCTCTCGGTTCTTCCCGCCCTCTGGCCACCTCACCTCAGTGTCTTAGGGTGCATCTACCTATCCTTTAAATTCCTTTCAGTGTTATGGTTCCTCTGGGTTGGGAAATCTCTTTCTTTGAGTTGATTTCTACGTCCTCTTCCATCTATATGACCATAAACTTGTTTTCTCTGTTAAACTGGGTATTCCTCTATGTCACAGATGAAATACGGCCAGACCTTTGCAGCTTCTCCTATCAAGAGGGAAGTCTCTCCGCCCCCGCTTCCCCCTGGATGTGGTCTGTCCTTGGGACCTGCTTTGACCAGTAGGAGGTGGTGGAATGGCACTGTGAGAGCTCTCAAGCCTAGGCCACAGGAGAAGCCAGCTGCCATGAAGGAAGCCAGTCCGGCCTGCTGGAGGATGAGGTGGAAGAGAACTGAGGTGCCCCGGGTGACAGCCAGCACCACTGCCAGGCTTGGGCTTCCAGCCCAGCTGACCCTCCAGCTGAATACTGCTTAGTGAGTGAGCCCAGACAAAGCCAGCAGGGGACGCATCCAGCTAACTCTCCAAATTACGACCGATAATAAATCTTTGTTGTTTTAAGTCACTACATTTTGGGATGGTTTGTTATGAGCAATAGATAACTGGAGTACCTTGCCTTCCCCAATTGGTTAATGGCATTGCCACCTAATCAGTCTTCCAGCTCCTCAAATGTGGGAGTCACCCCTCTCTCCTCCTTCTTAAACTTAAAAAAACCCCTATATTTTTATTGATTTTAGAGAGGAAGGGAGAGGGAGAGATAGAAATATCGATAATGAAAGAGGATCATTGATTGGCTGCCTCCTGCATGCCCCCCACTGGGGCTCAAGCCCACAACCCGGCCATGTACTCTGACTGGGAATCGAACCTTGGCCTCCTGGTTCATAGGTCGATGCTCAACCACTGAGCCACGCTGGCGGGGTGCCTCCTTCTTCACCCCCACATTCAGTAGGTAAGATGGGGAGTTGTTGTTCAATGGGTAGAATGATGAAAAGTTCTGGCCATGGGTAGCACAACAGAGTGCATATACTCAACATTACTGAACTGTACACTTGAAAATGCTCAAGATGGTAAATTTTGTATGCATACTTTACCATAATTTAAAAAGTGATTAAAATATCTCCCAATCCTGCTGCTTCCTTTCAATCCCCATCCTCCACACTGCTTTCTCTCTGAGATGCAGCTCATGTACTTTAAAACCCAGAGTCCTCCCCTCTGCCCTCAGGGTAGAATGCAAACCCTGGGCCAGGCAGGATGTGGGGTTACCTTCCCATCCTTGCGTCCACCAGCTTTGGCCCTCACTCACCTTCTCCCGGCATCTGTGTGCATTTCAGCCCCTCCCTTGCCTCCATGCCCCCCAGCCTTCACACAAGAGAGCCTCTTATTAGGCATTAGCAATATCCACTGGGTCTTGAAAGGTGCCTATTTTAAAATACAATTTAACTTACTAAGATATTCAAGCCCTTAACTTTTTCTTTATCCTAGTAATTTTAATTATAAAAATCTAACCCCTGAAAATAACATGAATGCCTACCAATCTGTAGACACCTTGGGGTGATAGTTGGGAGGAACCAAGAAGCCGTGGCTTATTGTGACAATCCTGCCGTGTCACAGGGGATCAACACGGGAACATGTTTCGTCATGTGTAGCTTGAGCAGGTGCCAGTGGCTACTCTGTGATAATATCTCGCTGGACACTTTCCATTCATATCGCTCACCCTTCTCACACACCCATGAGGCCTAAGGTGTTTCTTACTGTCCCTATGGTACAGATGAGGACATTGAGGTCAGAGAGAAAAGGTAACTTGGTGCCCGTTTTATTGAGATAATGGACAGACAGCGCTGTGTAAGTGTCAGGTGTGCAGCATGACGATTTGACAAGGCGATTTTCTGAAAGAAGCTTTTGATGGAAGCTTAGCACACACACACACAGAGAAGTACACACATCCTGTGGAGGAAGCTGAGAGGAGAGACAGAATCAGATGCTGCCAAGATGTCAGGTAGCATGCAACTTGCCTGGACAAAGAACCATTAGATTTATTGACGGAAAACTCTGAGGGATTAGTACAGAGTGAACTCACCCGGAACAAGACGGGGAAGAGCGTCGCCGTGGTCCAGAACGCCCCATGCCCCTCCTGGGCACGCTTCCTCTCCCCTCCGCCAAGCTCACCATCATCCTGGCTTCTAACAAGTAACAAGGCCGATGGCCTGAAGTTACACCTGAGTCGAGGGACCGTGCCCTTTCTGTGACCTGCGACCTGAGCTCCCAAGGTGGGCAGTGTTCCTGCGAGGGCAGTGACGGGAGCGATGGGCCAACCTCACAGTTCTGCTCTAGCCTGGCCCTGGCTTTGCTAATGCTGGCATGGCCATCAGTGTGTGGGGGGGAAGGCCATGCATTCCCAGCACTCAGAGGAGGGCCTGTCAGGGGAGCAACCCTCTTTCTGTCTACCCAGCCAGGGGCTTGTCTTTAAGGCATGAGCATGCGAGTGCACACACACACACACACACACACACACCCCTCCCCATGATCTCTCGACAGCGTGAAGTCAGATGGCAACTGCAAACCTTCCTCCTCACGCGCTGATCTCTCTCGGAAAGCCGCTGTGAACCCAGTGGAAGGAAAGCTTTTAAAGTGACCCTCCACGTAAGCCCTGAGTCAAAGCCCTGTGTGTTTTCTTTCCTTTTCTTAACTGGAAGGTTATGTGTTTCTTAGCTACTGGTCAGGCCGGATGGGACTGCCAAAAAGCTTTCAGGGAATTTCCTCACATGTAACAAATTTATGAGTCATACGAAAGACTGGGAAACGCTTCAACCAGCTGCCTCTCACGGACTCCGAGCCTTTTTACAACACCTTGGGGCCTTGGATGGAGCCCGCAGAGGGGGTTAGTGTAACTGCAAATGGCCCCGCATGGCCCGGGAGGAGACCATGATCTCCCTTATCTCCACTCTCCTGTCCTCCCGGCAGACAGCTCTACAAGTTCTCAGAAATTGCTCAGCCACCCAAAGACCAGCGACAGTGGTCCTGGCTGTTCTGTAAGGGCTGGCCGATGGGGGTGGCGGTGGGAGGGCAGGTTGGGGCTTTCTTCTCCATCTCTGCCTAGATAACCAATGGCACCTCAGACGGAGCTCTGACCACCCCCCCGGGCTGTGCCCCCATCTTACACATGCTAACTTCATCTCTGCCGGCTTGTGCTTTCCAAGGGCGGTCACAATTACACCTCACCCCGCAGGCTCTTCTGCAATGTGATCTTGCCACTCGTTCATCAAGAGGGAGAGTTCGTTCTCCACCCCCTTGAAATAGGCCAGGCCCTGGGACTGCTTTGAGTAAGAGAACGTGGTGGAGGTGATGCGGTGTCAGTTTGGGGCATGGCCCCTAACTAGCCTGGCAGCTTCTGCTTCCTGACTCTTGTAAGAAATGTGACTCCCCAGGGACAACCATGCTGTGGAGAGAGAGAGAGAGAGAGAGAGAGAGAGAGAGAGAGAGAGAGAGAGAGGTTTTAAGGAGCACTGAGCACGGAGCATGAGCAAACATCTAGCTTGGAGCTAGATTTGCTACTCTAGCTTCCCAGGGAGCAGACAAGCTACTCAGCCAGCTTTTCCCTAACTCCTGACCCACAAAATCATGAACAAAACAAATGGTTGTTTCACGCTATCAAGGTTTGGGGTAGTTAGTTACACAGCAGTAGGTAACCAAACACTGTTTTCCAGTCACCAAACCAAAGCCTTCCCAGAGTCATTCTTGACTTTTCTCTTTCTCTCAAATTCACATCCATCCTGTATGCAAATCCCGTTGGATTTATCTTCAAACTATACCCAGACTCTGCCACTATTGCTGCCACTGCCGTCACCCTAGCCCAAGCCACTCCTGCACCCCCGGGAGGCGGGGGGAGCAGTCACAGGCGCCTGAAGCAGAGCCATCTAGAGAGGCAGAGGGGCGTAGCCAGCCCAAGGCTACGGTGCAGGGAGGACACAGGTGAGCAGGTACCCAAGCCTCCCTCTCCCACCCCCTGATCTTCTGCCAGGGCCTCTCATTGGCTGAACCCAACCAGAGGCTAGACTCTAGCTGCTAGAGGGACAAGTGGGTCACAGAGGTGGCCCATGGTTGGTTCCCTGGGCCCCAGAGCAGGGGAAAGAGTGGGGAGTGGGTGGGCTGCAGTGAAGAAAGACCCGGCTGCCCTCCTCTGCACTCTCTCTTCACTCTGCAGGCATAAAGTCCTTCCCTGTACTCTGTTCCAGGGGCCGCCCGGAGCCTGGGCCAGGGGAGGGTATAATTACCAGGACTGCTTCAAACAATGGCTACCCTTTAGGGCCAAACACATATTCGCCATTAGGTTTCAGGAAATCTTGAGTCATGACTGATGATCAGTTCAGAATCTGCCCTACAGGGCTTGGGTCATTTCCCCCCATGTGTACCCTTCCACGTGTTCCACTAGCACTCCAAGGACTCACTCATGCAGTGGGGTTCACTCCACAGTTCCTTCCTTCTCGGGTATGGCTGTAGAGTGATGGGGTTAGAGCTGGCAGAAACCTTGCTTTTTTGATAGTCCAACTGCATTATTCTACTGATAAGAAAACGGAAGCCCAGATAAAGGAAGTGATGGGTTGTAAAGAAAAATATCTTCCTTTACTCTCTACTGCTACCTCACTCACACTGCTGCTCACCAAACGTGAGGCTGGTTTCCCACACCCATGAGTCTCTGACCCCAGCTGGGAGTCCCGCAGTTCAGTTCCGCTCTGACACTGTCTACCTGGAGGCAGCGTCAGGCCCCCACAGGCTGAGAGAAAGGTGTCCGCTTCAAAGGCCAGTCCCAAGTCCTGGGTGGTCACCTGTACTTCTGCCCAATAGGCTATAAGTCAGGGATCCCATGGCCCCTCCTAGGGTTCAATAATTTGCTAGAACAGCTCATAGAATCAGGGAAACACTAACTTCTGTTTATTGGTTTATTATGTCATAAAGGACATGGTAAAGAGAAGAGATGAAGGGCCAGATGAAGAGGTACATAGGGCGAGGTCTGGGAGGGCATGCGGAGTTTCCACCCCCTCTCCTCTCCGGGCGAGCCACCCTCCAGCACCTCCTGCGCTCAGCAACCCCGAAGCTTTCTGAACCTGTACTTGTGGTGTTTTTTGGAAGCCTCATCATAGATGCACGATTGAGTATCAACTCAATTTCCGGCCCCTTTCCACTCGGGAGAATAGGAGTGGGGCTCAAAGTTTCAAGATTCTAGTCACAGCTTGGTATTTCTGGTGACCAACCCTGCTCCAGGAGCCCCCTGAGAGTCACCTAGAATAAAGACCCCCTATCACTCAGAAAATTCCCTGGGTTTTAGGAGCTCTGTGCCAGGAACCAGGGATGAGACCAATGTACAGCTTCTCTTCTTTCCTGCCTGTCCAGGTTGGTGGCAGAGCTAGGACTTCCCAGCAGCGCCCCTGACCTGTGTCATTGCTGTACTCTCCCTGCTGCCCGTGGATTACATTACAGGCAGGGGAGAGGCAGGCCCACCCTTCCCTTGTCCTCTCAGCTCTGTTCTCCTTTTGCCTCATTTGTTCGTTCACTCACACATTCCAGCAGCTAGTGACGATTTCTGGGTGTCACTGGCTCAGGAACAGCTTGTGGCAACAGTACCAGGATGCAAACACCTGATTTTCCTCTCCTGCTGGGCTCTGAGGAGACCCACTTCCCACTTGCGAGGGATTTACAAGGGAGGAACAAGATTCTATGTGCCACCGCCTCCAGGCTTTTGGGCTGCTTGTTAGCAAGAATGAGCCTAACTGATGAATACCCAGCTTGTATCTCAGAAGAGAGAAAGGTGTCTACACCAATGAGATGCCAGTGAGATGCCAGAAAAAATAATGAAAAAACACAGAAGAGGAGTGATCAACCCTGCGTGGTCCATGCGGACAGTCAGGGCAGCGATGCCAGCCGAATGAGCTCCTACTGCAGGACAGGGCTTGGTTCAGACGCCAGGCCTCCCCCAGTCACCAATCTGCTGTGCGACCCTGAGCAAGTCACTTTCCCTCTCTGTGCCTTGTGTACAAAGTGAGGGGTTAGACAGGGTGGTCTCTAAGGGTGTCCAGCTCTTGCTCTCTGCCCCCTGCCTGGCACCTTCCCTGGGGCTTCCGTGGCAGCCACATCACCTTGCATGGACGAGGGCTGATTGAGAGGCAGCGAAGAGAAGGAGATGGTTCCTGATCTTTGACTCCCGAAGCAATGGTTGTGAAAGCCATCGCCTGAGATTTGCCGGCTGGGTTTTGTGTCGAGAAGGAAAGGCTCTTAAAAATCATCAAGGGAAAGTCCTGAATGGAGTTTTGCCAGAAGAACAGCCGGAGGGGCTCCCTTTTTCGTTCCTTCACCTCCTCTCTGCCCCGAATGGGCACCCTCTCTCCTCCTTCCCCACAGCCACCAAGGCGGGGAGGGCGGGCAGCAGGCACGTCTGAGTGAATGCGGCCTTGGAGGGCCTCAGGTTCCCGTGGCTATCTGGGGTGATGGTGACCTCCCCCCTGCTGGCCGTGGACATGGAGCAGGACAGTGGGAATGTGCATTCCCGGCAAATTCCCAGGTGACATTGCTGCTGCAGGTCTGCGGGCCACGCTTGGAGAATCGCCGTCTTAGAGAATCGCCAAGTGGCACCCAGTTCTTCCGAGGGCCGCCCAGGAAGCTCAGGGAGAAGCAACTTCCTTCCCCCAAGGCCAGGCTGACATTGCCTTTATTCTCGCTGTCTCCGATCGCGCTCCGACTGCTGAGGATTCTCCTTCTGCTGCTCCTGAGCCCCGAGGAGGCGTTAGCCTGATTTATGGGGCTTGGCGGACACTCAGAGACGGAGGGAGGACAGAAACTCCTAACGTGCCGCACATCTGACTCTGGCGCTGGAGCATTTTTATTGCTCACCGGGGAGCGCGCACGCGTGGAGAGCCGTTCCCTGGTTTGCTGTAAAGTTTGGTAACGGAGTGCAATGGCTGGTCATGAGTCTCTCAGGGGGCTGTGCCCTTGCCACCCTGGAGCAGCCGGGGTCTTTCTGACATGCGCTGGAGCTGGCACTCAGTGATGATCGGTGGGGACGCTGTGCCCTGTGGGCTGTTTAATGTCACCGGGCACATCTCCTTGCCCCTGGTTACTCTCCCTCCTCTGGGCCTTGGGGCTGGCTCTGCAGGAAATGGCCTTTTAAGCTGCATCTGGTCAGACCCACTCATCAGGGCTTGTTCCCCACCGACAGGTGACTAGACAGCATCTCAGAAGAAGACACATCCAGGTGTAGCTCGCCTGGTCCGAGTAGTTGGACGACCACCTTGCTGGGTGCTGATGCTAACAGCTACCCTTCACTGATCACTGCCCGTTGCAAAATCTCATTCTATCCCTAACAAGAACCCATGCGGCCCTAAAGGTCTGCCCGGCTTACTGCGTGGGCTCAGTCCGTATTTGTGGTTGAGGGAAGGTGGGGTTCAAACCTGGCTCTTCCTGTGCCATGAGGCAGGCTCTGCCCTCTGCCATGCCCACCCTGCATGGGGTTTGTTTCACCCACTGCAAACAGCACTAAAAGGCAGGGCTCCGAGCCTTTCAGGTCAGGTCAAGTGTGGGCAGGAGAAGCAGGCAAATGAGTGAGGAGACGTCATCCGTGTGTCCGAGTGTCAGTGTGTCCGTGTGTGCTGTTTCTCACGCCCTACAAACAGCAGCAGAGCTGGCGAGTTCCTCTTGCCAGGTGTTGGGGCCACATCGGTATGGGCTGATATTCTCTTTAATAAACTTGGCAAAAGACAGCGTGAGACGGCGAGGAAACCAGCCTCCAAAGAGTTACCCCGCTCCCCGGGCGTTAAGGAGGAGACTGTGTTCATCATCCCCTCCTTTTGGGCTCCCCCAAATCTCAGTACTGCCCTCTTTTACACTCTGGTCAGCGATGTTCAACCTTTTTCATCTCGTGGCACACGCAAACTCATTACTACAATTCTGCAGCACACCAAAAATATGATTTTTGTCAATCTGACAAAAAATAGATATAATTATGATTCATTTACACCAGACAGCTATTGCTGTGTTAGCTGTTGTGATTTTTTTACTTAACAATCTAAGGCAGCGGTTCTCAACCTGTGGGTCGCGACCCGTTCACAGGGGTTGCCTAAGACCATCGGAAAACACATATATAATTACATATTGTTTTTGTGATTAATCACTATGCTTTAATTATGTTCAATTTGTAACAATGAAATTGGGGGTCACCACAACACGAGGAACTGTATTAAAGGGTCGCAGCATTAGGAAGGTTGAGAACCACTGCTCTAAGGGAAAAGAGGTCAGTGCCCCTGACTACATAGTCAAGTATTGCGTGTTTTATAAATTCTTGCGACACACGGGTTGAAAATCACTGCTGTAGATTTAAGCTTGTGGAAAAAATCCCTTTCTGTTTCCTCTTCAGCAAGGCCAAGAGAGCCGACTTCTCTGGAGGAACTATACTAAGAATCCGGGGATAGAGCACACGCCTTTGCAGGGTAGTAATAAAAGCAGTCAGCACCTACGGGCCCTCTCCTAAGCTTTTCACCATATTATCTCGTTTAAGCCTCACAAAAGCCTAGGATGAAGTGATCAGGGATTTCCCGTTCGTAGATGAGGAAAATGAGGCTGAGAGAGGTTATGTAGACACGGCCAAGGTCACACAGCTAGTCAGCGGGGAGCCGGGATTTGCAACCAGGCAGCCTGGCTCCTGCATGTGGTCCCCTCTGCTTTTTCAGCCTCCTCGCCTCCTCCAAGCTCCCTAGACTAAACCCAGCATCTATTTCCCTTTTCTGAAGACCCCAGGCTTTTTTTGCTTCTTGACTTTTGCATGTTTGGGCCATTCTGCTGGTGGGGGATCTTGCTGGCTTTGGTGTCCACTCACCTTTTGGGACCAATAGAAATGTCTCCTTTGGCCACAGCCTTTCCAGCCCCCAGTGGGAGTCATTCTACTGTCCTCTGGGCTTCTTGAGGTCATTCCATCCACTAATGGTACATTAATGGTACATTCAGGAGTGGCTGTTGGCTTGTCTGTCTCCCCTAACAGCCTATGAGGCCTGAGGGCAGAGGCCAAGGCTGGATCAGCACCCTGACTCCCAGGCCTGAACTTGTATCGTGTTTGGTTCTCTTCTCCTAGTAGCCACTGTCTTTGCGGCAGAGAAGGCTAATTGTCCCCGAATATCTACCCCCCCCCCCAGCCTTCTTACACTGTTAGAGGCTTTTGGATGCCACTTCCCTGTCTTCTCTATAGCCAGGTGCACCCATGTGCCAAGTTCTGGCCAATGGAATATGGGAAAAGCAATTTCCAGGTCATGCCTGTAGAGGGAAGTGAGGGCATGCCCCTCTGCTTCCAGCTGGCTGCATTGTGGACAAGGTGGGGACCATGTGGCTGGTGGCCACACTCTATAGATGGCAGAATGACAGGATGGGAGGAGGCTGGGTCCTGAGGCACACAGCCAGCGCCCCAGCTCAAACTTCTACTTCAGAGAGAAGTGGACATCTACCGTGATGTTTAGCGCTGCGAGGTGAGCTCTCTGTCAGTCGTGGCCATGTCTACATCCCAAATAACATGCCTACTTGCCCATGAGGAGAATCATCTTCAACCTTCCCCAACTGTTGGAGGTCAGACGAAGGCCATCTCCTTGCTGCTGTGTGAACATGCCATGAGTTCACATTGGAGGGGCATGGCCAGACCCTGACCAGAGCCAGAGCAGTGGCTCTCAAAGCTGGTCAAGCTCTAGCACACAGCGGTTTGGTCCCCACCCAATGCCCAAACCTGGCAGTGGGGGGTGGGGAGGAGAGAGCACAGGGCCCAGAACTTGTGCTTTCAATAACGGTGACATGGCCCCCTGAGATTTACAAATCAGTAAATCAGTTCATTTATGCTTCAGGCTTGCCCAGCTTGGGTTCCCAACATGGCCCACTGTATTTATTCAGTAAGTATTTATTGAGCAAGTGTCCATTGTGTGCTGGGTACTGTGGGGATAGAGCAAAGTCCCCGCCTCCGTGGAGCTCCCCTAGTAATGGAGAAAGACAATGAACAGCTTACACATGTGTGTGTAATTTCAGATAGGGGTATGTGCTTCAAAGCAAACGAAAACAAGGTAATGTGATAAAGAGTGAGGAGGGGCCAACTTAGATGGACTGCAAGGGAGGGCTTCTCCAGAAAGTGCCATTGGAACAGGTCTGAATGATGTGAAGGGAAGAGTAATGTGGATTGTATTAGTTATATGTTGAACTGACATAATAAATAGACCCTCAAAATCAAATGGTTTAAATATCAAAAAGTTTATTTATTTTTAAAAAATATATTTTTGTTGATTTTTAGAGAGAGAGGAAGGGAGAGGCATATAAATAGAGAGAAACATGGATGAAAGAGAAACATTGATCAGCTGCTTCCTGCATGCCCCCTGCTGGGGATTGATCCTGCAACCCAGACATGTGCCCTGACCAGGAATCCAACCAGTGTTGTCTCGGTTCATGGGTTGATGCTCAACCACGGAGCCACACCAGCTGGGCTCTTTATTTCGTACATAATCCTTCAGGGTGGGTGTTCAGGATGGTGAGATGGCTCTCCTCTGTACAGTCATTCAAGGACCCGGGGGGGGGGTGATAGCTGCTCTATTGTCTTCACATTTTGACTTCCAAGGTCTTCCTGGCATTATCATCTCGATTGGCTGGAAGGGCAAAAAACTTGGAGGAACATATTGGGAGTTTTCTATGGGCCAATCTGAATGACAGATATAACTTATGCTCATGTTCCACTGGAGTGAATTTGATCACATGGTCACCCAACTGCAAGGGAGCCTGGGAATTGTAGTCAAGTCATGTGCCTAGGAACAAAGGGACGATGGATTTTGGTGGACAGCTAGTGGTTTCTGCCAGAAGCAGGGGGGATAGCAAGTGCAAAGCCTCAGATGAGGAAGTGAGTTTGGTGTGTTCAAGGAACAGTGAGGAAGCTAGTATGGCTGGAGCAGAGTGAGATTGGAGTAGGGGGTAGCAAGTAAAGGTGGAGAGGCAGGCAAGGTCTACTGCCGAGGCGTTCGCTTGCTCCCACTCACTTTATTTTTATTAAACATTTATTTTTCAATTACAGTTTACATTCAATATTATTTTGTGTTGGTACAGCATGGTGGTTAGATAACCATATACTTTATAAAACGTTATCCCCGATATCCCACTCACTTTAGCAAAGGTTTGACAAGTACATCTTTTTGAGCATAGCATTCTTCCAATGTATATACACACACACACACACACACACACACACACACACACGAAGAGAATAACACAATAAACCTCCAGGTACCCATCAGCTTATCAATGTTTGGCCAAACCTATTATAATGTTAAAATAACATACAAATTTCTCAGGTAGCAAGAAAAGGGGTAAGTCTCTCATAGTCTCCTGTTTACCCCACACACTCTCTCAGAGAAAATTGTGACAGATATAGAAAGCATTTGGACCTCTACAATAGCTCAATCATTACAGTTCTTTTGTCTAATTGGTCAGAGGAAGTGGGTCAAATGCCATCCTAAGGTACTAAAAGGGGAGTTCCAGGGAGCCATCCAAGAGGTGTCTATGGTGCTCCACCAGCAAGGCTTAACCTTGGATAGTGTACAAAGTCATTCCTACCCCCGTGCTACACAGGAAACCAACATCCTTAACACCGCTATGAACTCACTTGTTTTTACTTCTTTTGAGCTTGGAGCTTTGGGACTCCGGCCAATACCTTTCCCTTCTTGGGATTTAGCTTCTCATCTGTAGAGGGAGGGGACTGTCCCTTCAAGTTTTAATATAGCCTGCTGACTGTGGCAGCGCAGTAGCCCCCTTCTCCTGCCCTGGCTGGGCCTCACACTGGGCATGTAAACACATGCAAATATATGTGTGTGAAAAATGGCCTCCAGGAGGGTATCATCCACACTGTGTACTCAGGCACCTTCTAAACTGCAGGGGTGTATATGCTTTTCACGAGAAAGGACCAGGTACAGGCTGAGCTGGTCATGTGATGAGAGAGAATCATCTGAATAAATTTTCCAAGCAGGAAATTCAAGGGCTGGTGTATCTCTCCTGACAATATGTAATTGTTGGTGTAATTTAGGCTAGGATTGGAATTAGAGCTTTTCCCAGGGATTGACTGATAGGAACTACAGCAATAAATGGGAGATGGGAAGAGATAGGTGGGTTTGGGGTAGAGAGGGAATAGGTGAATGAGAGTGGGACTTCATTAAGTCTCAGAGGCCCCTTAAGGGTCAGTGGGTTCATGGACTTAGATGAATGAATAAAGTCTGTGAGAGGCTTGTAGGAACCCTCCAATCATCAACAATTGGGAAAATTCAAATCTACCTTATGAGTCATCTAGGACTGTGATGGTGGTGATGGAAAGGTAGGTGAGGCATGTGTCAATGAAAAGGACCCGCCCCAAGCTGGGAAGCAGCTGTCTCCAGATTCTCAAACATGACCCCAACTTGGTCATTCACAATGTGAAGTCCAAATAAAAAAATGGGTCCTGAACCGTTCCAATTTTTCCTTAGGATCCCAAGTCAACATCTTGGATTTAGACCATGACGACCAGACAGTCCTTAGAGAGAACAGAACTTGATCTCAACACTTTCTCCCCAGGTTCTCCTCAACTTTCCAAGTTATGTCTTTGGCAGGTCCTCACTTTATTCTTTGTGGTCAACTAGTTTTTCACCCTGTTGGCTGCTGCAGAAACAAGCATCTCACCCTCATACAACCCACCACATTCAGAGCTCATTGCTTTTATCATGAGATAGAATCTTTCCCAAACCCCCAACAGACTTTTTATTTTGTCTAATTGGTAAGAGGAAGTGGGTCAAATGCCACCCTAAAGCCAACCATTGTCAAGGAATACTCCATTGTCACTCCCACCTCAGATTAATCCTGCTTCATCCTCTGGGGATGGCGGTTGGCAGCTTTCCCCAAGGCCATGGCTGCCCACCAGATGTGTATACAGCAATATGGTGGGTAGATGTGTGCAAGGTGGGGACACAGGAGTGGGAGGCAGTGGCTGACATGAGATGGCACCCAGGTTCGCCATCTCATCCATCCTTGGACTCTTGAGTGGCCTGCCTGTGATTGTAAGTACGGTTTTAAAAAGCATTTATTTGTGTGTGTGTGTATGTGTGTGTGTGTGTGTGTGTGTGTGTGTAGCAGACGTGTGCATATGTGACAGAAAGAGAGTTATGACCCAAGGCCTTATAATGTTCCTTCCTTAATTAGACGTGCGGAAATGCACCATTTTTGCTTTAAAAGAAGTGTAATGAAGATGGATTATAGTTCAGACTCTGATTGGAAAGAGCCAGGAACTAAGATTAATTAGCGGCAGCATGTGGTTTATTTTCAAGGTTTTTACTTGGCTTCCAGAAATCCTGGCGTAAGATCTTCAAACTCTCACTGAACCTTTCGTGCTCAATGGGGTGGAGGATTTTGTTCTTGTTTGATGGGGAGCATTGGCCCTCCCGTAATACTCTCTGGGCGGCCAGCCCCTGTCACTTGCCATGTCGGATGTCTGTGGATGGCCACCCCAAGCTAAGCCAGCCCCTCCCACTCCTACCCGGTATGACTTCAGTAGGAACTGCTTTCCAGCTGACATTTATCAGGAGGTGTGTGGGCGTTGGATTTGAGGGTGGTTTTTTAATGGTGCAAGCTGTTGAAAATCTCCTAAAATTCCTCAGCATCTTTTCTTTTTATTAGTACTTACAATTTCCAAGGATTTTTTGGGAGACAGAGAGATCTTTAAAATAGATCAATCATCACAGTGCCTGTGCCCTTCAGAGGGCTTAAGCACATTATGACTAATTCCTTGGTTAGCATTTGGAGACCGCCCCACCTAGCCTTTTGGCCTCTATTTTCTCCCATGGCAGCTTTGCCTTCTCTTGAAAGGCCACCTCTTCTCCTACCCAAGGACTAGCTGTCACCACCTGGTAGACCCATTAGTAGATTCTCACTGCTCTTGGGATAAAAGCTAAACTCCTCACCATGGCCCACAGGGCCCGGCCTGCTCTGGCCTTCAGCTTTCTCCCTTCCTCCCTGTGCTCCAGGCACACTGATTTTCTTTGGATTCCTTAAATAACGGAATCTTTTTCCTGGTCCAGAACCTTTATACTTGCTGTTCCTTGAGCCTGGAACATGCTCCCCATTTGGTTGTTGGCTAATTCTCACATTTTCACCTTCCAGGTCTCAGTTTACTTATTTATTTTTTTTTTAGAGAGAGAGAGAGAAATATCGATTGGTTGCCTCTTGCATGCCCCCCCACTGGGGATCGAACCCACAACCTGGGCATGTGCCCTGACCAGGAATCAAACCCGCCACTTTTTGGTGCATGGGATGACGCTCAACCAACTGAGCCACACCGGCCAGGGCCCAGGTCTCAGTTTAAATGTGACCTCCTCATGGTGGCCTTCTTTGACTCTTCCTTCTGTAAGTCTTTACTGCAGCATCTTGCCAGCATGTTCAGCATTGTCTGCCCAGGGCAGAGATCTGTGGGCTCTGAGTCAGAGCTGGTGTCAGTGAGTGAAATCCTGTCTGCTGGGGAAGGGGCCACACATTTGGGATGGCTCCTCTTGCAGGATTGGCTCCTCTCCCAAACTGATCTCCGAGGTCCTCAGAAGTGATGACTGGGTTTGACAGGTCTTTATGACCCTCCAAGGCTCTTGCCTCTTTTGACTCCTTCATAGATAGCTGTAGACTGATTAATTAAATGAACTCTGTTTCTAAGCAAGAATCTTCTGCCCAACTGACCACATGAAATGAACTCAAAAGTAATAGCTGTTAAGCATGTATGTCACTTAGGATACATTTGGCTGCAAATAATAGAAGTTGTAATCGTTTAAATAATAAACATATTGAATGATCTCACATCACAAATGTAAACCCTTATGCAGTACTTTCTACCTGCCAACCTTTGTTCTACTCACTTTCTTCATACATTTCATCAGAACATCCTTCTTCTGAGGGAAGTGCTGTACTGCAGGTGAGGAACCTGAGCCTCAGAAAGGTTAAGCACTGTGCCCAAGTTCAAGTGAGTGGTAGAGCCAGGACTTGACTGGTTCCAAGGTGGTGTGGCTCCAGGGTCTGTGTTCTCCTGCTGCTTTATCATGCCGGGTCTTGAAGTAGGGGTTCTGGGTTAGACAGGAGCCCAGTGACGTCACAGTGTTGAGTCAGTGAGTCGGAGATTCCCTTGACCTTCCACTTTTGGCTCCCACAGCTCAAGTGTCCCTCCCCCGCCTGACAGCTTCTAGAACAGAAAACTGGGGGTGGGGCCACTAGCATTTCCCCTCACACTGCCCTTACCTTTTACCAGGGAGGAGAATCTCGCCCAGAAGCACCTGGAGAGTTCCTCTTATAGCTCATTGACCAGAAAGGGGGGCCAGGGCATCCTCACTGCAGCCTTGGCAAAGGAAACTGGGCAGCCATAAACTGGTTTCAGTGGAACCAGTGTTCATCTCTGAGAACCAAACATACTGAACCAAATTGGGTTCTGTCAGCTCGAAGAATGGGGTGGATGGTGGGGAGACCCCACCAGGCCTGGCCCAGCATGTCTGCTTTATCAAGGGAGGGGGAGAAGACTCAGGTCAGGACCCTGTCCTTGACCCTTGGGTGGCACCCAAGGACCTCAATTCCCTTTGACTATTAATCACCAAGTAAGTCCAGTGTTACTCCAGAAACGTGTGCATGTGTTTGTGAGTATGTGTGTGCGTAAACCTGCTGGGGGGCCAGGGATTGGGCAGGGGACTATGGTTGGAGGTGGGGAAGGGGCCCAGCATGTCCTCTCTCCCTTCCTTTTGGGTGTGCAGCTTATCCTGGGAGTTCAGACTCAGCTGACAGTGTGTGGATGTGGGGTAGGAGGGACATGAGAAGGGGCAGCATTTTCCTCCCAATACAGGCCCTTCAGCCCTGCTTGGGCAATCTGAAAATGCATACTGAGCACTTGCCATGTGTCACAATTGCTAGTAGGTGCTTATACCTGTGTCTCAGTTAATCATCACAACTGCCCTATGAGATCAATGCTATTATCATCATCCCCACTTTGATCACTTCTCGCTGTATGACTTTGGGCAAGTTACTTAACCTTCCCGTGCCTCGGTTTCCTTCTCTGTAAAATGAGGATAGTAATAACTTACCTTCCTTATGTAAAACATTTTAAAAAAGTCTTGACACATACTAACTAGTGAATAAATGTAGTATTATTATTAATGCTGTAGGTTTTCAGATTGGGAAAATGAGTTGGGTTAAATGAGTCACAAATGTCTAATCATGTTCTAAGAGGGGCTGAATCAAAAGCTCTTTTGCTGGTGATATGATGAGATGATGATGATGATGATGATGATGGAGAAGGAGGAGAAGAGAAAGAAAGAGAAGGAGAAGGAAGAAAAGGAGGAGGAAGAGAAGGAGACAAAGAAGATGGTATTAGTAATGACAATGATGTTAGTGATGATGTCAATGGTGATGATGATGAAGGAGGAGGAGAGAAAAAAATGAGAAAATGAGGTCAGTGATTATGATGATGTATGTGGTGATAATGTTGGTGATGATAAAGATGATGATGTAGCTGATGATGTTGGTGAAGGTGAGAAAGACAAAGAGGGTGAAAGCCAAAATTATTGAACATTCATTATATGCTAGGCACTGTGCAAAACATCTCACACTCATGAAGGAGGGACGGAATGCAAAGAGGATAAGGGCATAACAGCATCACACAGGTGGTGAGCGCTGAGCCAGGTCTCAGGCCGAGGTCTGCTGACTCAATAGCCCATATTCTTCACTCCTTATGGGCATCACAGTTTTGTGGAGGAACTGGATTGGAAGCTCAAAATAGTTCTCTTATTCTTCTCCATATGTCAGAATCAACTAAAGAGCTCTTTAAAAATACTGAGGCCTGAGCCCCAACTTTAGAGATTCAGAACCACTCTAGGGTGAAGCATGTTTTATTCAGGTAATTTTGAAAACCACGTAGTCCAGAGGATCCCTAAGGTTTACCTGGCACTGATGTCTTAGGCATCTCTGACCATCCTCTCTTCTCCTGACCAAGGAGTCTGCAGGGTAGGCTGGCAGAACACCTCAGCAGGAAGTGGTTCAATGCAAGCCAGTCCTGGGGCAGGCCAGGCTGTGAACCAAGAAGGCTGGAGCCAGGAAAGCCTACTGAGAACTTGAAACTTGGGCCCTGAAAATCATCACCATTTCCTTCCACTTTATGGCCATCTCTGCTGATTGTGGGGCATCTTAGAGATAAAAATAATATTCCCTACTGTTTCTCCCTTTAAAGCAAGGCAGTGTGATGTCCTGGGAGTGACTTTAGAAAGAATAGCATCCTTCTATTTTGAAACAGACACAACCTTAAAGCTCTTTTAAAAAAATCTTCACCCGAGGGTATATTTCCATTGACTTTTTTAGAGAGAGTGGAACAGAGAGGGTTAGACAGAGAGAAATATCAATGTGAGAGAAACACATTGATTGGTTGCCTCCTGCACGTGCTCCGACCAGAGCCCAGGCCGGGCAGGAGCCTGCAACCGAGGTACCTGATCTTGACTGGAATCAAACCCGGGACCCTTTGGTCCGCAGGCCGATGCTCTATGCACTGAGCCAAACTGGCTAAGGCTAATGCTCATTTTTATCCAAGTTTCTTATTTTATAGTGAGGAAACTGAGACCCAGACAAGGACAGTGGCGTGCTCAAGGCCATGTGACCAACTTGCTCATCACCCACAGGAAGCCCCTACCTGGGGAACGGGAGCACACCAGGCTTCTTGCTCTGAAGGCTTCATAAAAAACCAAATCAATCCGCTCAACATCACCTTTGTGCATCTCTTTGAAAGATGCAATGTGGCAGTAAAGTCCACTGTCAATATTTTTATGAACTCTGTGGAAAATATGATGTTAAAGGCTTTTGGTAACCACTTCATTAAGCTTGGCTTTTCTAGGCCACCACAAAAGGTAAATAAACCCTAATGAGTAATACGCCCAGACTGAGATCCTGTAAGTCATACAAAGAGTCAGTGGCTTAAAACACACTCATCCCCCCACCCAAACCCCAAGGGAGTCTGAGAAAGGTGATCCGCGCCCTGTGCTGTGCACCAAGACCTTCAGACAAAGACTTATTAACCCGCAAATTAGATACTAACTAAATAAAGCCAGAATTTCCATAGTCTGAAAAGAATTGCATAGCATCAGTGATACTGAAAGTGAGCGTTCTGCCAATTGGCCTCCCATCAAAGGAAAATTCCCTGGTAACCAGTACACAGAGATTAATGGGGGCTGCTGGGCCTAACAATGACCCCAAGCCTTATTCTTTCATTCCTCCCACAAATCCTATGCTTGTTGTTGGGGATTCAATAATGATTAAGGCAAAGTTGCAGCCCTCAAGGAACTCATTGTCTTTTGGGGGAGGAATTGCAGGATAAGGAAACAGACTCTAATCCGGGTTGTACAGTGGACCTTGTAGAAGGAGTAACTGCTCCATATTTCGGGAGCAGGGCCAGGAATACTATCTTAGAAGGACTGTAGGGTTGAAGGAAAGAGTTCCTTTTTAACTTAAGATGAACTTGAGTGTGTTAACGAGATGATGGGAAGGAACCACCACAAAGAGAAAGGACTGAAGTCAGTTACAGGCCTAGGTTTCTTAAGAAGGTGGAAGAGGATGGAGCCAGGTTGGGAGAGGAGCCAGAGGAACAAGAATCCTGCCTATGAAACAGATGGGAAAGAGACCAGGGTGAACACAATGTGGATGAGCTGGCAGACAGGAGAAATGAGGAGACGAGACTGCGCTTTGTGAACTAGGAGGTGTGGGCATGTGCTGAGAGAGTGGGCGTGGTGAGAAAGTGAAGGGCTTCGTGAGAGGGGAGAGCTTGGTGAAGCTGCTGGGAAGAACTGGCATGGAGGCTGACTGTGCCATAAAGAGTGTTCCCCATGCCCAGCCAGCGTGGCTCAGTGGTTGAGCATCGATCTATGAACCAGGAGGTCACAGTTTGATTCCCGGTCAGGGCACATGCCCGGGTTGCGGGGTCGATCTCTGGTGTGGGGAAGGCAGGAGGCAGCCAATCAATGACTCTCTCATCACTGATGTTTCTATCTCTCTCTCCCTCTCCCTTCCTCTCTGAAATCAATAAAAATATATTTAAAAAAGAATGTTCCCTGGGTGGTGATGGTCCCAGCTGTCAAGGACCATGAGAGAAGAGAGGCACCAAAGTGAGTGCTTGGTGCTTTACTCCAGAGGTTAGCGGCGTGAGTACAATAGGAACAGGGAAGGCTGGTTCAATTTAGGATAAGTTTTCCCAGGTAGATACGAGGGAAGAAAAACGGGGTAAAGGGATTAAGAGTTTTTGTAAGATGGAGGCTGAAGTGATGCATCATGGGGTATAAGAAGGGAGTGGAGAAAGAAGGGGCTGATCGATTGGGAGAAATGAAGTATCCAAAGGCCTGGAGGTTTCAATAAGGTTAAGTACAGATGCTGTGGGATTAGTGGAGGAAAAGTGCTGGAAGATACATGGAATTAAAAATAATCCTCATCACTTGAGGATATGCTTATTGATTTTATTTTTTGAGAGAGATAGAGATAGAGATAGATAAACATCTGACCAGGGATCAAACCCACAACCTATGTCTGTGCCCTGACCAGAAATTGAACCCACTACCTTTTGGTATATGGGACGATGCTCCAACCAACTGAGCCACACTGGCCAGGGCCATGTAATTGTTGATAGAGAATGGACTAGTAGAACTTTGGTTCTAGGAAATGGTGAGTTAGGTTATTTGGACTAATTTGCCTGCTGTAAATAAACAAGGATGCTGAATAAAGTGTAAAAACATCTTAAAAGTAAGACTTTACAAGATTTTAAGGCATCACCAGACCAACATTTAAAGAAAAAAATAAGCCAGAGATGTAAGGACGCACAGAATCTGCTTTTGCCTTGAAGAAATGTGGCATTTTAGCAAATCTGAACTTCTGTTTTGTCTACCAAAATCAAAGTCAAACACCACCTCAAAGTGTAGCGTCTAGTAGGAAGCTTTCCCCGTTACACACTGGGCTTCCTAAGAAGCCTTAAAGCAGGGTGAACTGAATTAAACCAGCTCCTACATGGTCTTGAAGCTCATATTTGTACAACCTGGGTGGTCCAGGGAAACTCAAGCCGTGATTTTGGATTAAAAGTGGGTTCTACGCTAAGGTTACCAGGCACATATCCTCTATAAATAATTTTTCAAGTGTAATGGCCAGTATACAGTCAAAGATAAGTAAATAGCATGGAAATAAGTTATCTTATGATCCCAGAGATGTAACAGACCCATAGATTTTAGATATTATTATTAGACACAGATTATGAAAAAAATGCTTATTATGTTTAAAGAAATAAAATTCAGCTTAAAATATCTGTGGGGAACAGGAAACTATAAAAATAGCACAGCAGATTTGAAAATCAAATAGAATTCTTAGAATTGAGAATACAATAATCAAAATAGAGAATGATCTACCTTCAGAGTTAAAGCCATTACTGGGTAGGGTCTGGGATTGTCCAGAGTGTGGCCAGGAGGAGTTTGTGGCTCAGCTGGAGGGGAGGGTTCTTTCAGAGGAGCTGACACGATGAAGAAACTGAGAGGCCAAGGGGTTGGTCATGTGACCTGTGAAGTCATCCGAAGTTATGGCAGGACTTGGGTTGGGGAGGCAGGTACCAACAACATCACGGGATGGTTAGTAGATGACAGAGATGAAGAGTGGTCTTGCCAGGTAAGACCGAAACATCATGGAGCAGGAATTCTAATAGGAGTGGAGAAGAAATCATCTGGAAGTGGCATGGGGAGTGAGGAGATGGATTCCTCCTCTTGGTCAAGAACTGGGGAGGGTCTGGGATTTAACCCCACTTACAAGCTACCAAGCTAGCCTGGCACAGGTTCATGGGTGCTGGAGGAGACTTGAAACTCCTGGGTCAGAGGGCAAGGACAGGTGGTTACTCACTGGGCCGCGCCAGCACAGCCAAGGGTGATCCTGAGTTGGGGGGATGAAAGGATTGAGAAAAGACAGACAAGAGAATGAAAGCTGGGTCTCGGGGGGACGCTGCTCCCTGATGAGAAGACAGCGCCCACAAGCCCACGAGGCAAAGTAGGGGCGTGATCAAATTATTTACAGCATTCTCGTGAGTTTCAACCTCACTTAACTACATGCACCTGAACTCTAGCTTAAGGCACTTGGGGCCACGTGTTCGGACCATAGGTTCAACTATAGCTGTTGGCTATAATTGTGCTGGGAGGGCCCTGCCCTCCAGCTGGGACTTGCACGTGGCCATGAGAGGACTGTGCCCTCTCATCAGTCCGAGGCTTGAACCTGTCAAAACACTGTAGCCGCGCCCCATAACTCACAGTATTGGCACTTGCATTGACTCTTTGAGCCTTAATTCCTACAGGGTCATGTGAAGAGGGTCAAGTGATATAAGCACAGGAAGTCGGTTATGTTTCAGGAGAAGAACACGGAACTCAGGGACTCCGAATTGTTTATATTGGTCAATCAGCAGGCCTGCCCTTTGCTCCTGAGGGAGACATTGTCTATCTTCTCAGCTTGGGCACCATACAAGCACCTTGAAAAGCACAGTTCAGAATGAAGGTAGTCAGGCCTCTGCTGGCCAGAGGAACAGAACTGGGAAGAGCCCATGAAGAACTGCTAACACTTTCAAACCACAGGTCCACTGGGTGTGAGGATGAATGTTTTTTACTCTAAAAGGCTCAAAATAAGTGGTGTCCTCAGAGGCCAGCAGGAATTTAGGGGCAGCCAGGAGATGAAGGACTTTTATGAGGAAGTGAAGAATTTAGGGAATTAGTTCCTACCTATTAAAAACAGAAGTGCTGCCCTAGCCGCTTTGACGCAATGTTGACCCAAGGACTGAAGGGTCCTGGGTTCGATTTCGGTCAAGGGCATGTACCTCAGTTGCAGGCTCAATCTCTGGCCCTGGTCAGGGCACCTGTGGGAAGCAACCAATTGATGTGACTATCTCACATCGATGTTTCTCTCTGTCTGTCTCTCCTCCTCCCTTCCACTCTCTCTGAAAATCAATGGGAAAATACCTTCAGGTGAGGATTAACAAAAAATAAAAACAGAAGTGCTTATCGGATCCTTAAAATAAAAGTTTGTACCAAAATTATGTTTTGTACAACATAATACAACGTTGTGTTGTAGTGTGTTTCAGAAAAGGCAGAGCTGGGGAGGGGCTGGGCACGGGCTCAAGAAGGAGGAGACTCGGATGGGGGTCCAGCTCTCCACCAGCTGACGGTGGGGACATCATTTCCTCATCGGTAAATAGAGGAAGATGGAGATATTTAATAATTGTAATAATCTCTCTCTCTCTCTCTCTCTCTCTCTCTCGCTCTGATAATTTATCATTTATTTCTTAAAAAACTGGTAACCCAAAATGTAATACCTAAAGAAATTCTCTATTAGCCAGAAAACCCTGTTTTCCAGAGAGGCTAAGGACATAATTTACTAAAAAGAGGATAAAAAAGAAAGTGGTGATGGGGGTGGTGATAACAATGACTATTAAGTAGAAAATGGAAAATACGCCTCCCTGTCTAGGGTTGTTCTCTAGCTGGCTCCTGATACCACAAGTATTCCTAGACAAAACGTTTGTTTCAGCTTTCTGGAGAGGCTGACTGGCCAACTCTGCTTCCCTGACGCAGGAGTAGGCATTTAGAGCCTCAGAGAGGCAGCATGTGTCAGAGAATCAATATAGGCTTTGGAGCCCCAAAGACCTGGGCATAAATCCAGATGGAACTGGACTGTGCTACTACTTGTGGCCTGCACCACACCACTGTCTTTTGGGAGCTGTATACTCACTTTCTGGAGACTGCCCACACCTCTGTTCTCTCCATGCGGTTCTGTGGGAAGTTTCACATCTCACACGGCCACATCCTCCTGGCCATAGTTGATTGGTTAAGGGGTGGGTATCTGGTCCGAACTGAGCCAATCAGAGTCTTTCCCTGGGATTTCTGAAACTGAAACGGAGGAATGGAGATAGTTCTTTTCTTCTGGCAAAGGCTGTGGATGACAGGCGTTTGGGAATGTAGGTAGACATACTTCCTATCACATGCAGAAAGCCGGTCTGCAGTGACAGCAAAGAGAATGATCTACCTTGAGAGTTAGAGCAGTTACTGGGTAGGGTCTGGGATTGTCCTGGGTAGAGAAAAGCCGGGTGGAATCTGAGCCATGATTCTAGTTGCTCAGAGGCCGGGTTGACCCATCATGGGTTGCTTCTGAAACACTTTGTTTTGCTTCTTGAACCAGTGAGACCTTTTTGTGTAGGGTTGACCAAGTTGGCTTTGATTACTTGCAACCAAAAGAAGGTCTGATTCATTTAGAAATCCTGGGCAAGTCGCCGTCACAGTTCCTCAGTTTCCTGATTTATAAAATGATAAAAACTGGGATTAAAATGTATAGGTAGCCATAGGAGTGACTGAGCAGATCAAGTGACATAACGTGGGAGGACACCAGGCACCATGCCTTGCCAATGAGGGAACTCAAGAAACACTATTTTCTTTCTTTTTGGCTTTATACAGGCATTCAGGGTGCTATTTTTAAAGCTAATATTTATTGTGCACTTGCTCTGAGCCAGGCATTGTACTTGGTACTTAGAATGCATACTCTCATTTAGCTCCCACAAAAATCCTAAGAGGTAGCTACCATTTTTTCTCTTTTTTAAAAAACTAAAGTATAGTTGACATACAATATTATATTAGTTTCAGATGTACAACATCATGATTTGACACCTCCATACCTCACGAAGTGGTCACCACAACTAGTCTAGTAACCTTTCGTCACTGGACAAAGCTATTACGATATTATTGACTGTATTCTCTATGCTGTACATTACATTATTAATTTATTAATAGTAGAACTAGCTACTATTTATTCCACTTTGCAGCTGTGGAAACCATCAGCAAGGAAATGGATAAGGGGCTATAAACTTAGTCAGTGGAGTCAGATACCTCTGGCTCCACCCAAACCCTGCATTGCCTGAACCTCAAAGGAGGTGGGTGTGGACAGTGGAAACACAGACGTGAGAATAAATGTTGACAGCTTGCTACCTTGGCAAGAGGTTTAGTCTGGAACAAGAGATGGCTTCAGGAAGGCATGCTGAGATACCCACGGTCAGGGACAGCCTGGTCCCAGCTTGGGCGCAGGACAGGCGGGGCTGGGAGGAGGCTGGAGCTAGCATTGGAGGGAAATGGACAGCTGGGCTGGGGCAGCTACCAGGGTGGCGGTGGGGATGGGATGAGAGCTATTTTTAAAGATTTGTCTGGATTTGGTAAACAACCGGACACAGTAGGCTAAGGAATGCGAGACTCGCTGCAGTCATATCAGCTTTGAAATAAGGTCGTTTCCTGGAAAGACTGAGGAGGGTTGAGGAATTTTGCTACCGTTAAAGAAATAAAGAACTAAACTGCAATGATCAGTTACTGGCATGGTTAAGAAATGATAGCCATTCTTGATTTTGGAGGCCCAGTGTACGTACACCTCATGGGACCTGTCATCTGTCACGTTGCTGGAGCTTACCGCTTGTTCTCTCTGGATGCTCTGTAGTTCTGCAGACCCCGGAACAGAGCACGGTGACCGCCTCTTCACTGGCCTGGTGTGGAGTTCGGGAGTTGTAGACAGAGTTTGGCGCTAGGATGTCTGAATCCTGGGTCTGTGTTCTAAAGTCGCTGTTAACTGACTGCGCGATCACAGGCAACTCCCAGCTTCTCTCTGAGCTGAGCAAGAACAGTTTCGCCATCCTCCTCACAGCTGTCTCCAGGCCTCCTGCGTGGGGGTGGGGCCCCAACTCTGCCCCTTCTGTCTTACACCCTGAGATCTAGAAATAACATTTCTTTTTTTTTTTTAAACAAGGCTTTTCAAACCAGTGGATGAGACTATATACAGTCACATGCCTTACAGCAGCGTTTGGGTCCATGATGGACTGCATGTATGATGTTGGTCCCATAAGATTACAATGGAGCTGAAAAATTCCTGTCTCCCATTGTAGCGCAAGGCATTACTCACATGTTTGTGGTGATGCTCGTGTAAATAAACCTACGGCACTGCCAGTCGTATAAAATTATAGCACATGCAATTATGTGCAGTACATATACTTGATCATGATTTATAAATGACCATGCTACTGGTTGATGTATTTCTTAGACCTTACTTTTGTTATTTTAGAGCAGTGGTTCTCAACCTTCCTAATGCCGCGACCTTTTAATACAGTTCCTCATGTTGTGGTGACTCCCAACCATAAAATTATTTTTGTTGCTACTTCATAACTGTAATTTTGCTACTATTATGAATCATAATGTAAATATCTGATATGCAGGATATATTTAGGCGACCCCTGTGAAAGGGTCGTTCGATCCCCAAAGGGGTCGCGACCTACAGGTTGAGAACTGCTGTTTTAGAGCGTACCCTTTCTACTTGTAATAAAAAAGTTTGCTGTAAAACCGAGGCGTGTTAACCCTGCATTAGCCTCGTGCATCCATCTCATGTTTACCACGTCTCTCGATTGCATCGGATCCTCTTGTGCTCAATTTAATCTCTTGTTTTATAAATGTCCTGTAGCCTGAGTGTACATCTACACTAATAAAAGAGAAACATGGTAATTAGCGTACGACCGCTACCCTTCCCATTGGCTAATCAGCATATCCTTATGCAAATTAACTGTCAGCCAAGATGGCGGCCAGCAGCCATGCACTGAAGCGAGCAGGGAGGCTTGCTTGCTTCAGTGACTGCGGACTCCAACGTTCCCCGCCTAACTTGCCGGCCTCTCAGCTGCAACTCTAAGCAACTATGTACTATGTTGCAAATAAGAAGCTAAACAAAACCCCAGAAACCAGCCGGACTGAAAGCCAGCCAGACCGCAACATTGTATCGATGTTTTCAGCAGCGAGGCCTCAGAGCTAAAGCTGGCCCAGAATAAAAAAAAAAAAAAGAAAACAAGGAGCGGTTGGGAGGGTTTCAGGCGACCCGCTTTCCGGAAAAAACCCCTCAGCCCCCCCCCCAGAATTGGGGGGGCCCCCGGGGGGGACCCCCACCCCTGACCTGGGAGCTCTGTGGGGAAACGGCCGGCCCCTTCACTAGGCA
>NW_005871289.1:396071-420265 GCF_000147115.1 Myotis lucifugus
TGCTCTGTGTGTGACCAGGGTAGAGCCATAACCTCCCATTGGCCCTGCCCTGAGGGTGACAGGGTGCAGCGGCCCCAACCCCTGATCTGCCCTGCTCTGTGTGTGACAAGGGGTGGTGCCCCAACCCCCTGATCGGGCCCTGCTCTGTGAGTGACAGGGAGCAGCGCCCCAACCCCCCTGATCAGCCCTGCTCTGTGCATGACAGGGGGTGGTGCCCGCAACCTCCCCCATTGACCCTGCCTTGAGTGTGACAGGGGGCGGTGCCCCAACCCCCCAATCGGCCCTACCCTGAGCGTGACTGAGGGTGGCATCGCAACCTCCCGATCCGCCCTGCTCTGTGCATGACGGGGCGGCGCCCCAACTCCCCAATCGGCCCTGCTCTGAGCCTGACCAGGGGCTGCACCTAGGGATTGGGCCTGCCCTTTGCCACCCAGGAGCAGGCCTAACCCAGCAGGTCGTTATCTCCCGAGGGGTCCCAGACTGCGAGAGGGCACAGGCCGGGCTGGGGGACCCCCCCCAGTGCACAAATTTTTGTGCACTGGGCCTCTAGTTGTTAATAAAGGCTACCGTTGTGTACAGTAGTGACCTTGCCCTTCACATTCACTCACCATTCACTCTGACTCACCCTGGGCAAATTCTAGTTCTGCAAGCTCCATTCCTGATAAGTGCCCCTGTAAAGATGTACCATTTTTTATCTTTCATATCATATTTTCACTGTATCTTCCCTATGCATAGACTTGTTTAGGTACACAATACTTAGCATTGTGTTACAATTGCTCAGTGTATTCAGTACAGTAACATGCTGGGCAGGCTTGTAGCCTGGGAGCAGTAGGTTGTATCATATAGCCTCGGCGAGCAGTAGCTATACCACGGAGCTTTGTGCACTCTACGATGTTTACAGAGACAAAATCACCTAATGATGCATTTCTCAGAACGCATCCTCGTTGTTAAACTGGCGCATGACTTGTACTTAAGGTTCTTCCAGCTCTCCCATTCATGGATTCTCTGACCAGGCCAGAGAATAGCAAGAGCTAAACATGACTTCACCAGGTGCTAAACTGGGGTACTCCTCAAGTCCCAACGTTCTTTGTGTAAATTAAGAGCCCCAGTGCGTGCAGGTGGCCGGCGGTGTGGACAGGGCCTGGATGCCGCAGACTCGGGCAGGCTGAGCATTCGCACCTGCATCTGGTAGCCATTACCGCTCGCAGGGCGATGGCTCCCTGGGAAGCATTCGCCTGCTGCTAGGAAGGACTTGATTTTGCTTTCAGCATAATAATGCAGACGTCGTAAGGTTTAGAATTACTTGAAGGAGTAAAAGGGGAGGAATGCCATCTGAAATTGAGATTCTAAGAATCTTTGGTGGATTTTTGATATGCTGGTTGGAGCCTGGCTGTTGGCCCAGCCGGAGCCCCTGGCGTGGGCCCTGCCCAGAGGGGTTGGGGAGCTAGAAGGATGGTTCGGGGCTCCTGGCTGGGCTGGAGAATTGGTTCCCTCCAGAGCAGGTCCTGTCTCAGTGAATCCTTCCAGTGCAGTCCTGTGACCTGCTGCTGAAACCCTCCCAGGGTCTGTACACTTTGACTTTCTTTTTCTTAAATATATTTTTATTGATATCAGAGAGGAAGGGAGAGGGAGAGAGAGATAGAAATATCAATGATGAGAGAGAATCATTGATCAGCTGCCTCCTGCACGCCCCACACTGGTATCAAGTCTGCAACCCAGGCATGTGACCTTCTGGTTCGTAGGTCGACGCTCAACCACTGAGCCAGGCTGGCCCGGCCACACTTTGACTTTCTTACCCCACGGGTGTGATGAGCTCTATTTCTGCACGCTACCCCCATCTTCTCTAGGCTTCTCTGCCACATGGTGTCCTCTCCCACCTGAACTGCCTGCGAGGCGAAGACCTTCCCTGGTTGGCCTACCCTCCCTGGCCTGTGGCCCCAGAGTGTGGCCATCTCCAGCTCTTCTCGCGTCCTCCCTGCTCTGGCCTGGCCTCCACTGGTGATAAAACCACAGGGCCTCAAAGCATCGCTCCCCTACTTACTCACATTGGCCAGATGAGTTGGAGATGAGGCCATCTGAGAGCTAGAACTCCTGAGGGGTCTGTCACAGCAATTCCCCATGTCCACAGCTCTGAGCTTATTTATTCTGTTTAAATAAAACTTAAAAAAATAGCCATTTGCCGAGACCGGTTTGGCTCAGTGGATAGAGCGTCGGCCTGCGGACTGAAGGGTCCCGGGTTTGGTTCCGGTCAAGGGCATGTACCTGGGTTGCGGGCACATCCCCAGTAGGAGATGTGCAGGAGGCAGCTGATCGATGTTTCTCTCTCATCGATGTTTCTAACTCTCTATCTCTCTCCCTTCCTCTCTGTAAAAAATCAATAAAATATATTTTTAAAAAAATAGCCCTTTAACTTTTTCCTATTTTCTGATGAATTAAATACACACTTCTTGGTCTGGAATTTCAGACCCTTTGCAATCTGGTCCCAATCTACTTTGCCAAACTCTTCCCTCCTCCACCGTGACATGTGGCTTTGCTCCCACCTCTTTGCTTGGAGACCCCTTGCTGATTCCTGAAAGTGCCCTGAACCCCTGCTCCATTGCGTCATTCCTACTGCTCCCCTGTGGGTGCTGCGTGAGAACCACACTCCCAGTGCATCCCAAAGCTGCTCCCTCAGGTGCCCCCTGTGCCCTCTCTGGGTTGGTTGTACTCATCCTAGCCCACATCCGGAGGGCGGGGCCTGCCTCTGCACTCCCCACGGCACCTGTGCATAGAAGGGGAACCTGCGTTTAGCGATGGTGTGGAAATGGGAGGAGGGACCCCACACTCAGGTTGCCTGCGATCCCATGGTGTGAACCATTGGCTTGAACGCAGCACAGTCGTTCCCAAATTCGTTACCACAGAGACCGCCGTTATTCAATTTTCTACCTCAGACTATAGGATTGGTAATATTTTATCTGCCAAGCAAACTGCATGTACCTACTAATTTATTTTGTTGTCTTTATCACCCACAGGCCCGTGTGGCTGCCACTGCGAGCTTCAGAGCAGAAGGCTAGAGAGACTGCAGGGCACAGCCAGCCGAGCGGAGGAGCGCCCGCTGTGCCAGCACCTCTGACGTTATCACAGACATAGAATGTCTCCAGAGTTTTAGGAGGAGACGAAGGGCCTTCCTGAATGCTTCCTTGGAAATGTCTGGATTAAAGATTCTTGTTCTCTGTGAAAATGCAAGTCCCATGGGAGGGAGGAACAATTTGACGTGGTTACTTACACTTTAGTGAATGGGCTTTAGGGTCTTCCCACCAGCAGGTTTCCATGGGGACTGGGGAGGAGAGGACGCTGTGGGGAGACGGGGCAGCCCCGAGGCCAGTATTGGAGCTGTTTCCTCTCACCCTGCCTGACTGGGTCAGGTGCGCACCCCCAAACCGCGGTGTGAGGGACCTCTGCAGTCAGACCCCCTCCTGCTGCAGAACCCCAATTTACTCAGGACTGGGTGTGGGGGTGTGATCAGTCTGGCTGATAGGATGTAGGGGAGCGTACCATCCCTCCCTCCCTCATAAGAGGATGAAAGAGATCTTGTCATCATGCTAGTAGACTTCATCCTCCGGTGAAGGAGGACAGAGACGCGGTGACACCAAGACAAGCCAAGATGTGCCCCCAAACCCCTTGACCTCATTGAGGGGCTGAATGAGCCCACATGGGGCCGCCAACCTCTAGACCTCTTGTCAGGAGAGACTGTGTACCCTACAATTGAAGCAACTACGGTCAGGGGTTTTGGTTCCCTTGGCTTCTAAAGGCGTCATCGGCGTCATGGAGGGGCCTGGGGGCGGGTGGTGAGGGGAGAAAGCCACTCACCCAGTTTTCTCATGCACAGCCTCCTTATCCAGCAGGCAGCCCAGAGTGAGTGGGGCTGGGCCCTCCAGGAGTGGGGGCGCTCTGGCCTTTCTCAGCCCCAGGAACCGTGTCTGGGTCCACAGAGCAAAGCCTGGGGGCATCTGGCAGCATCCCTCTCACCCAACCTTTCCTCCCACTTCGCATGAACCACAGATGGTCTTTTCTGTGACAATCTTGCACATTCCACCATTGGTCTAAGCCTTTTTAAAAAATGACTGTCATTCTTGTGTGGAATTTCCTCTTCCTTCCCGAATCTCTGGATTCTATGCATTTCCTCAGTCAGCTCAGATTCCCTCCCCCACCCCCAGCCCCCTCACTACAGCGTTCATGGGACCGCCTGGGTGCCATGGGTGGGAAGGAGAGCTGGATTTCCACTTGGTCGCATCTGTAGGGGACACAATGGGTGTCTTGCCCACAGCCCCCGGCACTCACCATTCCCACATGCTGGTGGGGGTTTGGCTGGAAATGACCAGGCACTTACACTCCATGGGTGCTGGTGGCATGTAAATACCCCCGCGCCCTCGCCTCTTAGGTGGGACAACTCTGAGGCAGGTCTCGGTGGCATGGAGTCCCTGATGCCCTCAGTGATAGACCACACCCCAAACGGGCCTCCTTCCCTTCCGTGTCTCACTTTCCTACTTTTTTCTGGGTGCTTTCTGGGGGTCACCTTCCCAGTAAATCATTTGTATCCAAACTCTCCTCTCAGGCCCGGCTTCCACCCAAGGCAGCATGTAATTCCCATGGCCATGGGGCCAAGACCCCATCTTTCGCAAGCCCCGCCTCCATTTCCAGCCCAGTGGTGGGCGGGGCTCCTTTTGAAGGACAGACTGGCTAACATCGCTGTCCCAGCCTCTTCTCTGACCACCAGCCCACGGACATGTCATCTCTATGAGAGCTGCTCCGTCTTCCGGGAACAAGGGCAGCCCCTGCCATTCCTCATTGGCCTGCACCTCCCACAGCACCCAGCACCGCCGGGAGGGCGCCCACTACTCCAGTCAGAATCGGGGGTGTCCCTTCGCCCCTCAGGATGCATCGAGCCCCCACCACACAGCTGGTGACTGAGACGTGTTCCTTCTGTACCTGGTGTGTGAACAAGCAAATAGCTGCCCACCTTCACCACAACCTTAGAGAGACGGGGCCCGGATCCTGAATTCTTTGTGTTCCCTGGAGGCACCGGCTCAACGAGAACAGATTGGGGTCCAGAAAATTCCCATCGATGACTCAGCATCCCCTGGACAAAGGGAGACGGGGTGAGGCTGGTCTCGAGGGGAGGTGGACTTCAGAGAATGAAGACCAGAATAGAGAGGAAGGTGGGGGTGGGGAGAGAGGAAACCAAAAAATGTGCAAGTCCTCAAGCAGCAGGGAGTCCTGCAAACCATCAGATAATTAAGCCGAGTGAAAAATCAGAAAGCGCGTTGGCGGCCGGTACCGGGCTGCAGCTGCTTTTGGAGTTTGATTGAAAAAGTATTTTTATTAACTTCACATTTTGCCTCTAATTTCTCCCCTTGTTCTTTCTCATCCTGGGGCCCTCATGTTCCTCGACTCCCAGACTTGCTGATAGGCAGTGGCAGGAGCGCCCGCCCCCCTCCTCCGACCTTCCCGCCCCCCCTCAGGTTCAGCTTTCTCTGTGCTCTGAATACCTGTGCTCACAAACCCTCCCATCTTCCCCGCCCCCTTCCATTATGGTTTCCATTCAATATTATTTTGCGTTCATTTAGGGTGTACAGCTTAGTGATTAGACAATGATATACTTTACACCAGGGACCCTCAAACTTTTTAAACAGGGGGCCAGTTCACTGTCCCTCAGACCGTTGGAGGGCCAGACTGTAGTTTAAAAAAAAACTATGAACAAATTCCTATGCACACTACACATATCTTATTTTGAAGTAAAAAAACAAAACGGGAACAAATACAATATTTGTATTTGCATGTGGCCCTCGGGCCGTAGTTTGAGGACCCCTGCTTTGCACAGTGCCCCTCCCCCCATATTTCCAGGGCCCACCTGGCACCATGCATAGTTATTACAACATTATTGCCCATATTCCTTATGCTGTGCTTTACAGCCCTGCGACTATTTGGTGACCATCTTTGCACCCTTTTGGGCTACAGACCAGTCCAGAGGCAACTCCTGGGGTGTGACTGTTCTCCTCCCAAACTGAGTGTGTTCTGGAACCTCCAGAGCCCTGACCTCTGGCCCAGGCAGCGAGGGCGGGGTCCCTGTGGGCTACTCAGGCTCCATACTGTCAAACTCAGCTTTCCCGGGGTCTCAGCTTCTTCCTCGGCAGCCTGGGATGACAGGAAACCCTCATATGGAAAGTAAAGAAATACAAATGAGAGGAGCTACACATTTCCTGCCTGCCGGCACTTCTGCACATAGTGTGAGTTTGCTCTCCCCACAGCGCTGTGTCAGGGGCATGTACTGATGAGGGAAAGAATGCAGGATCAGGGAGATCATCAGATGGCAAGTAGAACGATGAAAGTGGCAGGGCTCCCACCCTGACTATGTGCATCGTTACAGATGCAGCGGAAGGAGGCCGGCTGGAGGCCTGTCCGGGAAATGGTGAGAGATCAGGGAGATGTTCCCAGAAAGGCAGGCAGGGCCAGACCGCGAGAGCTTTATTTGGACTTGAGTTTTTGGACAATAGGGAAGTTTGGAAGGGTTTTAAGCAGCGACCATCAATATCAGGTTTGTTTTCTGGGGAGATAACCAGGGTGGCAGTGATGGATGGAAGGGACGAGCCCATCTGCGGGACCCGAGGGAGAGCCAGGGAGGCTGGGTTACTACAGTCTGTCCTTGAAGGGGATGCGGATGGGACACGACAGTGCCCGCCACAGAGGGGGTCCGAGCACCCCGAAGCATGCCCCACTGCCTGCTCTGCTCCTCCACACGGTGCACATGCTTGGATTCCAGCATCCGTGGCCCGGGCTGTGGGCCTGCCAGCCATGGCTGGGCAGAGATGCGATGCCACAGCCATGTGAATGTCTCCAGCACCGAGCCCAGGAGAGGGTCAGCGGATGCCCACGTGCTTCATTCAGGTGTCCCCACCCCTGCAACGTGTGCAGAGCACCTGCCCTCGTGAAGTCCCCGAGCTGTTCCCTCCCCACGACCCCGCTCCTTCCTCTGGGCCGTCCACTCAGTCCGTGGGGCACTCACACTTTGCCTGCCTTCGTTTTGACCTCTGACCCTGTAATTTCAAGATCATTTTCTTTTCTGGGCCTCGGACCCCAGGGAACCCTCTGGGGTTTGGGAGTGATCTGGAGAAGGGGCAGGGAGGCTCCAGGCCATGCAGGGCTGGAGTAATGGTGAGGGAATGTGGGCTCAGCCTGCGTCAGCATTTCCTTCTGCAGGGAACAGGCTGTGGACAAGGATGCATTGTTCTGGGGGAGTCCCCTCACAGCCCCTCAGCCTCTGCAGGGAAATGCATTTGGTCCTGGAAAGTGCCAGGAGCTCTGTGGCTGTGCAGGTCACTCAGGGCTGGTGCCTGGAGGGGCTTCAGGTCCTCATGGGCAAGCTGCAGAGGCACCGGGTGCTGGCGGCAGCACCCTAGGCCAGGGCGAGCCCAGATCGGCCTGCTCGGCACATTCTGGCAGAGCCCTGGGAGGAAGTCCCCTGCCTGGTTCTGACCTTGGACACATCTCAAAGCCACTCCAGTCTTGGTTTCCTCCACCTTCCCAGCCCACCTGGCTGTTGTGAGGGGTTAGTCGTGCACTTGGGGGCCCCGGTGTTCCGTGGCCATGGTGTCTGAGCCGCAGTCTGGGACCCATGGCCTGACAAAGACAAATATGATTTAATCAGGGGCTGTGCTGAGAAACCAAGGGCCAGAGCGGGCGGGCGTATCCATGTGGTGTTAATTGAGGGAAAATGAGAAAGTCCCCCCTTCTCTTCTGAGCACCTACAGGCATTAGGGCTCCCCCGGGCGTTACCCCCCTTCGGGCCTTGATGGGCCGTTAGCTAAGGAGCTGTGGAGCAGTGCAAAGTTTTTTTTTTTTTTAGAGCAGGTTCTCTTTGGTGAAGCGACAATCCTGTGGACCCTTTCAGGGCACTGTTTTCAAAGGTGTAAGATAGAAACAAAAGACTGCAAGGACACCGATGACATTGAACGAGTTATAAAAACTGTGTGAGAGAGCTATGCATGCTTCATCTCTAGCACGCTCAGTGAGGAGACTAGCAGGAGGCCCTAGCAGTGACGGCGAACCTATGACACGCGTGTCAGAGGTGACATGCGAACTCATTTTTTTGGTTGATTTTTCTTTGTTAAATGGCATTTAAATATATAAAATAAATATCAAAAAATATAAGTCTTTGTTTTACTATGGTTGCAAATATCAAAAATTTCTATATGTGACACGGCACCAGAGTTAAGTTAGGGTTTTTCAAAATGCTGAAACGCCGAGCTCAAAAGGTTCGCCATCACTGCCCTAATGCATCCCGAGGAGCGAGAGCGCACCTGAGACCACCGTAGGGACTGTCCCCTGGGGTGACAGTAGGAGGGTGTCCACAGCCGACAACGTTCCAGGCGCCCCGAGCGGCGTGGGGTGCCAAATGCTAACCTTCAGAAGGAGATGAGTGAGGAGGACGGTGTGCCTTCCGCACGCAGGGAGCCCAGCTGAAGAGGCCTCATTCAGAGCCGCGGGCATGTGACTCGCTGGTGAACCCAACAGGTAAGCCCGTCTTCCTGAGCCTTGTGTTTCTTCTGGAACGTGGGCATTACAGCCCCAACAGACTTAGTGCTTCGTGAAGGTTGAACGAGGGGCTGTGGGAGGCTCGAGCTTCTGGAAGCTCAGGCCAGAAACCTGGGTGGCACCCTGCCATGCAGTCTGCCTCACCCCCATCCAATCGCCCCTCAAGCCCTGTCACTTCCCCCTGGAAAACGTCTGTGCAAGTTCCCTTCCCTTCCCATGCTCACTGCAGCACCTGAGCTAGGCCCTGGCCCCGCCCCTTCAGCCGGCTCCCTCCAGATCCCGGCCTCTCAGTGCGGCCAGCGTGTGCTGCACACACAGGCACCCCGAGTTGCTCTTGCTTTAGACTTTCGGAGGCTGCCAGGAGCCTTTGGGTTGGGGGCTGGATGCCACAGGAAGATTCCCTGGGTCGGATCTCCCCCTGCCTCCCCACCTCCCCAGGGACCACGCCCTGCCTGGCATGTTGGGTTAAAGGCACCAGGCCTGCTCACCTCTGGCCCTCACATGCTGCTCCTCGGCCCGGCACAGAGCCTCCCTCTCTTCTCCTTGTTCCCCCGTCCTCTGGCCGCGTGGTCTCAGCTGTTGCCTCCTCCGAGAAGCCCTCATTGGCCCCCCAGCCCTGGGAGTCACCCTGACGACCACTCTTGTGGCATCTGTGACTATTCCTGTCATGGGCCTCACTGTGTTGTCTGTGCCTTCATCTGTTCTGTCTCAGACCTCAGGGGGCTCATCACTGCAGTCAGCGTTTCCCAGGCCCCCTCACAGTTATGGCTTCTGGTGAAGTCTGGTCGAGGGGCAAAGTCGGGTTGGAGGGAGCGGAGCAGAGGAGCCAGGCATTTCTTACCTTCTTTTCTGGTGGAGCCCAAAGTTCCTCCACGGCCTCAGCTCCCCTGGGCGGCTCCGGTTCCTGATGTTGTGAATCAGGTGGCCTCACTGTCCTCCCAGGGTCTCTGCTTCCCTGACAGGACCCTGATTCCCCCGGACTGTTCACTTCTCTTGCTCCCTCTGGACTACGTATCACTCACCTTTGAATCCTCAGGGCCAGCAAGGAGATGCTGCATCCATGTGGTGCCCCAGGCTCCTCTCTGTCCCATAAGCACCCCACACCCATTCCTGCCTTTGTGGTTTCATCTGAATGTTTTATGCCCCCTGCTTCCTCTCTTTCTTAGGCCCATCCCAAGTCTGCTCTTTAAGGTCCTACTCAGATGCCACCTCCTGCATGAAGTCCACCTTGATTGCTCCAGCCCAGCCTGTCCTGGTTCTAGTGAATGCCAGTAGGGCAGAGCACATGATTTGCTTTGGTTTCAAGGTATGTTCATCCTTTTTCCCAGAGGTTGTAACTCTTGATGGCAAGAAATCACATGAGAATAAAGACAATAATAGCTAGTTGAGGCCCAGAGAGGTTAAATAACATGCCTAAGGTTGCACCGCTACAAAGCGGCAGAGCCGAGGCTGCATTGGAGCTGCCTGGTCTGAAGACTGTGCTCCTACCTGCTGTGCTCTCGCCCTGGGCCACTCGTACTGCATTAGGCCCCTGACAGAAACCACCCCCCAGGTGTTCAGGTTGGAGAGGTGGTGTGAGGGTATGTGAAGGGATTTTAAAAGGTAGGCAAAGGGGCTTTTTGCCCATCACATCTCAGGTTCTCGTGCAAAGGAGACTTGGGCACCAGGCCCCCGAGGCCAGCTGCACACCCCCTATTTTTTGCTCTCTTCCCTTTCGTTCTGCAACCCAAGAACTTGCTTCGTAGCTTATTCTCCGCTCAAAAGTTCCTCCACCCGTTTCCAACAACTTGCTGCTTCACGTGAAACCTCATCCAGGTAATTTTCCACTTCACACTGCAAAGACTAATAGCCAGGGGGCTATTTTTATAGGAAAAACTCCTCAAAGCGGAGCAGCCCTCCACTCCTGGGCAGACAGCAGAAGCCTGCAGGCCCGCAGCGCCTGGCGGAGCTGGAAAACATTAACTCCGCGTATAGATTTCCACTCATCCCTGGCTACTCCTCGCCGTGCTGAGTTCCGATACTTCCTGGCCATCTGAATCCACTTCTGTCTCTTTAATCACAGGGCCGGGTGTCTCCTGCCTGGCCTCTCGGGGAACTCTGCATGTGGTGCTCTCGGGGCTCTCCTCCCCCCGTGGGAGGGATTCAGTACAAAGTGCCTCCACAGGGCAAGGAGGGAGTGAGGTCTCTGAGCACCTATGGAGCTTTTGGGTCAGAAATGGTGATTCTCACAATCTCTGCGTGGGTTGGTTTCTCAGAAGTGGATGCTGAGATGGAGTTCAGGGCACAGGTGTTTATCAGGATTAACACCTGGGAAGGGTGGGGAGGAAGCCGATGGGCTGAGGGTGACGTTGGGCTGTGACGCCGGAGTGGTGGGGAGCACAGAGCAAGATTTGCCCACCAACGTGTCCAATGTTGGGCTGAAATGGCCAGGTTATATACGGCCACCTGGCTTTGTAACCCAATGCAGGCTGTGACCTTGGGGTGACCTAGGGCCGTGGTCAGCAAACTGCGGCTCGCGAGCCACACGTGGCTCTTTGGCCCCTTGAGTGTGGCTCTTCCACAAAATACCACGTGCGGGCGTGCACGTACAGTGCGATTGAAACTTCGTGGCCCATGCGCAGAAGTCAGTTTTGGGCCTGGGCGAGTCTATTTTGAAGTACTGTTGATATTTGGCTCTGTTGACTGAGTTTGCTGACCACTGACCTAGGGGAAGGGGGCAGTTCTCTGCAGCTGAGCCAGATCTTGAGAAGCCAGCTGCTGGAGGCTGCCTGCTGACTGCACCCACAGCCCAGGGCAGGGATGTGTCCTAGAAGGGGACCCGGGTGGCGCATCTTTGTGTCTACCATACAGGAAGCAGCCTTCATGTTCTAATTTTTGGAAATGAATAAAACTAAAAAAAAAAAAGACCGTACCCTTTTATGTAATGATGTTTACTTTGAATTTATATTAGTTCACACAAACACTCCATCCATGCTTTTGTTCTGGCCCTCTGGTCCAGTTTAAGAACCCATTGTGGCCCTCGAGTCAAAAAGTTTGCCCACCCCTGATATAGGAAGTAGCCTTCATGTTCTAATTTTATGGATGAGGCTTGTCCCCTTGCTGCTTGGCACAATGCCCATGAGCACAGAGAGGGCATGACAATTGCCCGAGGTCACACAGCTAGTGAGCGAAGTCTAGATTTGAACTCAAGGCTGTTTGAAGCCAAACCTCATGCCTTTCCCCTGATCCTGTGCCACAGGGCCCTGGGGAGGAGTAAGGGAAAGAGGGATGTCTAACATTTGTCTCTAGGGTTGCAGGTGAAGGCGAGGACAGTGCCGGTGGTGACGAGAGTGGTAACAGGAGTGACAGAGCGGTGAGGGCAGGGGTGCCGTGGGAGGTGGTGGCAGTGATGGGGACTTCCCGAGAGTGATATGGACATCGGTGCCAGGGACTTGGGGAAGTGCTGTGGACCTTCCGCCTCCTTTCTCTCTAGGCAGGGCAGGCTCTGCGAGGTGCAAGCCGGCCTGAGAGGAACGAGACCTCGCCTCAGGAGGCATTTAATTGTCTCCTGTGTAGAAAGGCGGCCCTTCCATTTCTCCATAAATCAGCCCCGTAAACTTTCCGCTTTGCAATTTGCAGGTTGTCAGCCCCACAAGCCACTCCTGCCTGGAATAATAAGTAAATCACACTTATTATTCACGTCAGCAGCAATGTCATCATTGCGGGGAAGTCCAGACCTGGGCTGACCTGCCCAGGGGACACGGCGGCCCCCTCAGCATTGTTCAAGCCAAGCGCGCCATGATTCAACGCCGGATTCCTAGACAGAGGCCCTTATATCAAAGTGACATCGTTTACTAGCACTCTTCTCCCTCACGGAGCAGGCCTCACTGGGTGCAGGAGATATACGGCTTCATGGGGAGAGGGGGAAGGACTCTCAGAGGCAGGTTCATGCCCTTCCTCTATGAGAAGACCATTGTTGGGTCCCGGACCTATAATTCACTGGGCCCAGCCACTGACATGTTATTACACGTACCAGCGCAGCACAGCGCAGCGCAGCTCCCCCTTCCTGCACGTGTCAACCCCACCGATTTTAAGGAGGAAAGATGGCTCAGCCTGGCCTGTGTCAGGGTGGCCCATCCCTAAAGGTGGAGAGATGGGTGACGGCTGCTCCTAGGTAGATTCTCCCCCAAAAGTGTGTGTGTGTGTATATATATGTATATACCTATATAAACACATATTACATTTCAATATCTTACATTCAATATATCTTTGTATTAGTTTCAGGTGTACAGCATAGTGGGTTATACAATCATGTACTTTAAAAAGTGTTTCCGCTAACATTTTCAGTACCCACCTGGCCTCATACAGAGGTATGACGATAGTATTGACTATATTCCCTGTGATGTACTTTACGTCCTGTGGCTGTTCTGTACCTACCAGTGTGTACTTCTTTGTCCCTTTACCTTTTTCACTCATGCCCCCAGGCCCCCTCCCCTCTGGCAGCCCTCAGTCTGTTCTCGGTGTCAATGAGTCTGTTTCTGTTTTGTTTGTTCATTTATATTATTGTTTAGGTCCCACATAGCAATGAAACCATATGGTATTTGTCTTTCTGTGACTTATTTCACTTAGGACGATACCCTCTGGGTCCATCCAGGCTTTCGCAAGTGGTGACATTTCATTCTTTCTTTATGGCCAAGTAATATTCCATCGAGTGTATGTACCACAGCCTTTTTATCCGCTTGTCTATTGCTGGGCGCTTGGGCTGCTTCCATATCTTGGCCATTGTGAACAGCGCTGCAATGAGCATTGTCTCTTGTGTAACACACTCTGGCAGGGGCTGCACAGTTATGATCTCAGGCTTGTTATTTGTGGGTGAGGGCTGTTCCTGGACGGGAATGCTCAGCTAGGCCGCCCCCGCCCATCCTTTGCATGGATAGAGTGATCACAGGCATCCACAGCTTTCTTGGCACAAACCTGAAATCATGGCAGCAGTTTAAAGCCATGTCCTCTCGTTCCTTCATGTCGTTATGCACTGGGGCGAAGGGACAGTGGGGTGGCCCCTTTTGCTCTTCTCTGGAAGGAATTATTTGTTTTATTCTGTTTGGTGTTTTTCTAGGAGTGAAATAACTTCCCAGCAACCTCTGGGAAACATCCGAGCTGGTTAGCAGAGAGTTAAAGCAGGCGGAACGTCTCATTCGTAGACGTATCAGGTATTTTTCTATGACCTTAAGTAGTGCACGGGGTCCTTTGGGATTCCAATTAGCTGGCGTGTGGGGCTGTGGGGGAGACAGCTTCTGTTTTCATGTTCTAGAAATGAAAGTCTTAGGGGAAATTTCTGTGGTTTAGTAAATTAAAAGTTCTAGAGCCTATTGGTTTAGATATTTTTGGGTTGGAGTATAAATGTGCAGCATAGGGAGAATTTATGTTTTGGGGTCATTTTAGGTGTAATTCCAGAAGGCAGGGTGGTGTGTGTCTGGGATCACAGCACAAGCGTTTCAATAAAGGAACAGGTGACACATGGAATATACCACCGTCCTCAGTGGTTAAATTCCAACGTGGCTATTGTTTTGAAACATGTCAAACAGTATACGGAGAGGCGACAAGATGATTTTTGTAAGTTCCCATTGCAGGAACATTGTGGTTGACACCCCAGATGATTAAGCAGCCTATGTCAGCCATGCCACCTCCACTCCCATTCCAGCGACTGGCTCAGTGCCAGGCAGGTGTAAACCAATTTGGGCGGATGAGACGGTGGGGATCCTGGCTCAGGCTCCTGGGAAGGAGCAGCCAGGCCCATGTACTTCTCCCACGAGGCGGCCACGAGGGGAAACGGCATTAGGATGAAGCCAGCACAGCTGCTGACGGGGCAGAGAAACGAGAAGAACCTGGGCTGAGAGGCTGAATCTACCAACGCCGACCCCTGCCCTGCCTCTGGACTTCCATGAATGCCGTGATTATTTAAACGAGTCTGAGAGAGCTTCTGTTCCCTGAGGGGGAAGCATTCTGGCACAGCTCCTTAATCATTGATGAGTATTCGTGATTAGCAGCATTGTGCCAAGCAGCAAGGGGACACGATGGGGCACAGGGCATGCACGGGCCCTGCTCCTAAGAGTTCTCGCATGTTTAGTGGAGAGGTGAGATACGACACAGACAGGCACAAAGTCCTGGTGTTACATTGTGATGGGAGACACTCTATGGCAGGATGCAGACAGCTCTTCCCATAAAGGGGCAGATGGAAAATATTCTGGTCTCTGCTGTGACTACTCAGCTCTGCCCTCATAGCACAAAAGCAGCCCTAGACAAGATGTAAATGAATGGACATGGCTGTTTCCATAAAACTTTATTTCAAGGAAGGGATGGCAGGCCAGGTTTGTTGGAAAGGAGACATGTGTAGGGGGTGGGGCCATGGTGGGAGTCCTGCAGGATGTAGGGGCTGGGCAGGCAGGGTGGACGTGGCTCGGCCACGCCTCTGCACGGGTGCCTGTAGAGGCCATGCCATTCCACTGACTGATGTGACTGCGGAAAAGAAAAAGCCAGAGCACATATCAAAACCACACCTGACAGGCCCCCTGGAGGCCCAGCCAATTCTGCAGTCCCTCTCCCTCCACTTCCTAGTGACCCCCCTAGAAAAGATCAAATATCGGGGTGAGCGGGCACACCCAGAAAGACCCCTGCCAGGTCCGCCCCCTACTTGGAGGGCCAGAAGTAGGGCTGGGCACGTACAAGCACACAGAAGGCAGTCCTAGCAGTATAGCCACGAGACTTCAAATCGGAGTGTGGAGACCACAGTCCACGTGTGGATCCCACGGGAGGTGAGCTCTGGTCCTTCCCAAAGCCAGAGGCTCCTGGGCCTCACCTCCGGGGGCAGGGTCTTGGGAGCTGGGGCCAAGTGGCTGGCGGAGACAGCTGCCTCCTACCGTCCTGCCATAGAGTATCTCCCACCACAATGTGACCAGGACTTCGTGCCTGTCTGCGTGGTATCTCACCTCTCCGCTAAACACATGAGAACTCTCAGGAGCAGGGACTGTGCGTGGCCTGTGCCCTGTCATGCACAGGGTTTGAATAAGAGGCAGGTATGCACGGGTGGGTGGGAATAGTGCTGTGAGCAGAGACTTGGAGGGGACCCACGGAAAAACTTATAAATACCCCATATCCCCGCTTGGAGAAACACAAATAGAGTGTGTGAGGGAAGCTCATGAATGACACCCACACAGGCTACGCTGGAGGCCTGTTCTCTGGACACCTTGACGCAGGAGGCTGAAGTTTCGTTTGAAGAAGTATCTAGGACAACAACACCCATCAGTATCGACCTACAGGCAGAGTCTGGGAGCTATTAAATATGAAAAACAGCAGTGGGGTTTCCAGGGTTTGTGGATGAGGTAGATGGGAGCAAAAATCTACCTTTTCTTATTTTATTTCTTTTTATTGATTTCAGAGAGGAAGGGAGAGGGAGAGAGAGAGATAGAAACATCAATGATGAGCGAGAATCATTGATCGGCTGCCTCCTGAATGCCCCCTACTTGGCATCAAGCCCACAACCCAGGCATGTGCCCTCAACCTGAATTGAACCCAGGACTCTTCAGTCCGCAGGCCGACGCTCTATCCACTGAGCCAAACTAGCCAGGGCAATCTACCTTTTCCAAATGTGGAGCAAGAAGTATAATGAGAGCCCCACAGGAGGGTGGCAGGGAGTGGGCGGGAGGAGAAAGGCCCAGGGAAGGAGGGCAGGCGGCTTGTTCTCCAGGACTGAGGGCAAGGCCATCCTGAGAGCAGTCACGCTTCAGGGAGCTGGAGGGTGGATCTCATGGTAGAAAGAGGTGTTTTTTTTTAATTTTTTTTTTTATTGATTTCAGAGAGGAAAGGAGAGGGAGAGAGAGATAGAAACATCAATGATGAGAGAGAATCTTTGATCAGCTGCCTCCTGCACGCCCCCTCCTGGGGACTGAGCCTGCAACCCGGGCACATGCCTTGACTGGAAATCGAACTGTGACCTCCTGGTTCATAGGTCGATGCTCAACCACTGAGCCACACCAGCTGGGCGGAGAGGTGCTTTGAGGAGCAGGGGAAGGATTAACCTTTCTGAGATGGACAGCATGCTCCCCACCCTCAAAGCCTACAATTTAGGGACTTAAAAATATTCCACTCGTGTTTTCTTACTTTGATGTGCAAACACGAGGCAATGGAGTTGGAGAGAGGAGAGAAAGAAACCAAATTGCTGAGTAATATCCTTTTGAAAAGAAATCCGTATTTTGAAAAAGGACTGAAACAACTTGTGGACGCGTTAGCGGGCTGTTTTCTTTACTTATTTTTAAAGGCTCAAGGGTTTTGGGCGAAATCAGTGTTGTTTTCTCAGGCTCCAAAACACATGAACAGATGATGGCTCAGAGAGACAAAAGAAACCACGGAAATAGCTTTCTAATAATTGTCCCCAAACATAACTGTCGAGGGCTGGTTGGTGCCAATCACAATCGCTAATCACAACTCAGGCCGCGTGCCACTCGCCTGCCCTGACGTCCCCTCCAGGCCCCGGGTTTGCTCTCTTCCCGGCTCCCACGCGCTTCCCGGAGCCTTCATCTGCTCCAGCACCCCCTCCGGCCCTGCTGCCGGGGCTTCAGCAAACCTTACATCTGGTTTCCCTTTTCTTCTTTTTTGCTTTTGTCTTTGTTTATTTTCATGAGGAGACGGTTGCTTTTATTACCCCTCTTTTGTTTTCTTTCTGTTTTGCAGTTTCTTTCATCTCCTGTTTAATTGTCCTCCGGTCTGTCCATCTCCCTTCTTTCTGCAGGGCGGTCTGTGACTGTCTGTCCACGTCCCTTCCTTCTGCAGGGCTGTCTGACCCTCTGTCCATGTCCCTTCCTTCTGCAGGGCGGTCTGTGACTGTCTGTCCACGTCCCTTCCTTCTGCAGGGCTGTCTGACCGTCTGTCCACGTCCCTTCCTTCTGCAGGGCGGTCTGTGACTGTCTGTCCACATCCCTTCCTTTCTGCAGGGCTGTCTGACCGTCTGTCCACGTCCCTTCCTTCTGCAGGCTGTCTGACCGTCTGTCCACATCCGTTCCTTCTGCAGGGCTGTCTGTGACTGTCTGTCCATGTCCCTTCCTTCTGCAGGGCTGTCTGTGACCATCTGTCCACGTCCCTTCCTTCTGCAGGGCTGTCTGACCCTCTGTCCATGTCCCTTCCTTCTGCAGGGCTGTCTGACCATCTGTCCACGTCCCTTCCTTCTGCAGGGCGGTCTGTGACTGTCTGTCCACGTCCCTTCCTTCTGCAGGGCTGTCTGTGACCGGGGCCAGTAAGGTACTGGCCTTTGTCTCAGCTGCTGTGCAAGCCGGACGGGGGCCCTCAGAGTTGTGTGGCTCCCATTTCTCACTGAGAGAAGGTCCCCCCACCCCACTCCCCAGTTGGTTTTGTTTTGTTTTTTCTTCTCTTCTATTTGTGTTTCTCCAAGCAGGGATATTGGGTATTTATAAATTTTTCAGGAGAGCTTACTTTTGAAATGAGAGAATTGCTTCTGAATTTCTCGGGCTGCCTGCTGAGATATATTATCTGTGAAATTCCTGCTCTAATGACCCGCAGAGTCTGAGCAGGGGGCTGCCTTTCAAACCTGGCCACTCCTTGTCCCGTGAGCTGTTAATGTCTGCAGGGCCTCTTTCTAGAGCAGGACAAGAGTTAAACAGGAAGCAAGTCATCTGCACCACACCTTTCTCCTCAAACCTTCTTTAAACTGAAGCGATAACACAAAAGATCAAAAACAGGGAAGAACTAAAAAATCTCAATTATGTCACAAGCAATTCATGAAGTGGGTGAGATATTGCAGTTGTGTGCTGTAGATGAACACTCATTACTCTTAATACTCGAAATCTTCGCTGTTCAAAATGCGGTCGTTGGTCGGGCAGCACCAGTGTCCCCTGGAAGCTGGTTAGAAATGGGCTGGGGGCCCCACTCCAACCTCCTGAGTCAGAATCTGCGTTTTAAAACGAGCCCTGGGTGACCCCTGTGCACATTAAAATGCGAGAAGTCCTGCTTTAATAACCTTTCAAAGACTTAAATGGAGCATTAAACCAAGTAAAAAAGAAAGCACCCAATTGCTTAATCACAACATGAAAACTGTGGTCAAATATCTAGTTTCAACCTCTACTTAGTTTGGATGTGACACGTAGGATGACAAGAATGCCTGCCCTGTTGACCTGTTAGGGTCCACGCAGGGAGTATTGTGGGTAAAGATGAACGAAAACCAATGGGCTAATGCACATTGTGAAGCATCATAAAATGTTAGCTGTTAGGGTTTACACACCGCTTCATGTCAATTTGGGAGCATCTTAGTTCTTCCTTTTCCAGAGCCTAAGGCAGATGTAAATTGTGAGGATGCAAGCACCAGGCGGGAAATATCAGACCAGCTCATCCATAAACGGGGACAGCAATACCTGCAGCGGTTCTCAACCTGTGGGTCGCGAACAATGAAAATACATCTTGCATATCAGATATTTACATGACGATTCATAACAGTAGCAACATTACAGTTATGAAGTAGCAACGAGAATAATTTTATGGTTGGGGGTCACCACAACATGAGGAATTGTATTAAAGGGTTGTGGCATTAGGAAGGTTGAGAACCACTGCCTTAGAGGGTGCTTAGCAGGTTTTTGCCTTTGCCCAGCATCTGAAGGTGCTTCCTACGTTCCCTCCACGTCCTGGGGTGGGGAACTTTGACCCATATGGGCCTGGGGGTTGGCGGAGCGGGGAGCAGGGCTTCAAAGTAATAAAGCCTGAAAGCAGACGCTTGCTTTCCCCTGCTGGCTGGGCTGCAGCCTCCCCTCCCCCTGCTGGCCCAGGACACCGGCACAAACCCTGGGCTCAATGAAGCCTTCCTGCCCAGGACTCTGAATCTGGGACAGGGCTGCAGAGACAGGGATGGGGGAGGAGTTTTTAGTAGCGGCAGCTGCAGGAGTGGCAGTGGCAGCAGGCGTGTGGCCCACTGAGCAGTGGCATTAGCTGCTCATCGTTTGAACCCATGTCCTGGCTTCCCCCGGCCGCTGACCATTTTCTGGTCATTCCCTGTGATTCTCTAGGATGCCCAGAATCTTTTTGAAAACTGCTTCTCTGCTAAAACAACCCAGAGTTGGTTTCTGTCACTTGCTACTTTTGAAGCCTGAGTGATAACCCTGCCTACCTGACTAGCTTGCTCTGGGAAGTGAGGAGACAGGGGTGGCCCCTGGAAGCACCCCGTTAATGACAGCAAAAATGAGCAACGCATCTACTCTCATTTCACTTTGATTAAGCCCCTTCCTTTGATTATTGAATTACAAGCCCTGGCTCCTACTCATTCATGGGCAGCTGGCCATCTTTACGTTACCATGGGAAGGAGCCCCGCCCCCTGGATGCCCTTGGTCAGAGGCTGCCTGTGTGTCCTGATCCTGCTTTTCTAAGTCAATGCTAAGATCCACTCTTCTTCCTTATCAGCAAAACCAAGGAGGACAGGCCCCCAGACCTCTCCACGCATTTCACCCAATTTTCCCATGAGCCATCGACTCCACAGCTGTTTTGACCATCTCTCGATTTCTTTCTTGACCTGTCAAGAGGTGGGTGACCACATTCCCTCTCTTGCCCCAAGACATTGAAAACAAACAGTTTTCATCAAGGTCATACTTTCTTGCTTCTGGTCGAAGCTAACATGAGGAATCCTAGTAGGAACCAGTAGGATAAATGACGTGATTAACATTATTCCTTCGTTAGCCCAGGTCTGACTCTGCTGCCAACAGTCTTATTTCCCCTGCTCCGTGCATTTCCTTCCAGGGCCATATGCTGGTGATTACCGATCTTTGGGGAGTTGAAATACCTTGTCATTATTTCTTTGATTCCAAGACATGCCTCCCTCCAGCAAAAAAGGAAAAAAGATCACAGTATGGCATTTATTTATTTTCAAAATGGAAGCAAATGAAAATTAACTTTGCACTGAAATGGTCTGAGGACCATGTTGTCTCTTGAAATGGTGATATCTGCACATTGAGAAACATTGCCTTAGAAACTACAAAATACGTGAAAGGAACAGCTACTTGGGCTCATCGTTTGTTTCTTCTTTGCAGATGTGCAGTTTTATGCAAAAACATTTAATCGCCAACTTTCTTCCCAGTCCGACCTGCGCCTGGTTGAAGAATAGCATACAAACCTGTGATCGTTCTGCACCCTGGCATTTGCCGGCTTTCATTTGCCTTTTCTTTCTTTTAATTATGTCCCAACCTTCCTTTGAAAAATGGAAAAATGCCAACCCAACACCTCCCACTTTTTGCTTCTTTCTTTTTTTCTTTGCTCTCTCAATAAAAAATTTAGCTTTAAAGAATCTGAACAACCAGTGCCCTGGAGAGACTCCTGGACACGTGAACCAGCATACCTGTACCTGGTAGCCCTGCTGGTCATAGGTAAAGCCCGGAAACACCAATGTCCCTCAATCAGAGAACTGACTCAACATTGAGACATGTCACCCACACAATGGACTATTATGTAATAGTGAAAATACAGCTACTTGCAATAACATGGAGAAATCTTAGAGACATGGCTGTGAGTGAGTGAGAAAAAGCAGGTTGCAGAGCACTGTATATATATATATACTAGAGGCCCCGGTGCACGAATTTGTGCATGGGTGGGGTCCCTCTGGGTAGCCTGCAAGGATAGGGCCCAGTGCCCAATCAGTCCCAATGGGGAGAGGCTTGTGCTACTGCAGCAGTGCTTGCCAGCTACCCTCCCAAGGGGAGTGGCCTGTGGGATATGGCTGAAACTGGCTCTCTGAGGGGTCCTGGATTGCAAGAGGGCACAGGCCAGGCTGAGGGACCCCCACTGGTGCATGATTGGGCCAGGGAGGGACCACAGGAGAGCTCCAGGGCATGTCCGGCCCATCTCGCTCAGTCCTGATCAGACAGACCCCACTAGCAAGCTAACCTACCAGTTGGAGCATCTGCCCCCTGGTGGTCAGTGCATGTCATAGTGAGCGGTTGAGCAGCCTTAGCATATCATTAGCATATTGCTCTTTGATTGGTTGTTTGGTTGTTCTGCTGTTCGGTCTATTTGAATATTACCCTTTTATTATATAGGGCATATATTTTATAAAGCTCACAAACTAAAGAAACCAGAGCAAAAGCTAACCATATGTTGCTTGGGGGTAACATAGGAGATTCCTAGTGCTCACTCCTATCCCATTCTCCTCTCCTCTGGGCAGATGGAAGGATCCCTTTGCAGTGAGTGAGACCATGTGACTAGCTCTGCCAATGGGCTGTGAGTAAAAGGGGCCTGGGCCACTCCTGCTGTGCTGAAGCAGTCCCTTGCTGACGAGGTGATCTCGGGAGGCCTTATGCTGAGATGGTGACACCATTAAATCAAAGCAACCTGGACTATGGAGTTGCTGCGTCCTGGAGAGTCAGATGGACCTAAAGTAGGTTTTGCTTGAGCAAGAAGCACACCTCTGATGATGAGGTAGGCTGCTGAGATTTTTAGGGTGCCTGTATGTTACTTCAGCTGGACCCAGCCTGCCCCGGCCAGTGCCGATGCACACGAAAGCTGTATGAAAGGTGAGGAGGAACAGTGCTCGACCCACGGTTCAGGACCTGGCTACTCCTGGAGGAAGGCGAATGGGTGGGGAGCAGGACAGAGCGCCCAGGAAGATGTGAGACTTCGGGTGACGTCTGGTTCTTCATTGGGTGATGGGTTCCTAGGTCTTCATTTGTAATTAGGCTCATAATTTCCATGTGTTAATGTAAGTGCCAAATATTACATAATACAAAAGTTTAAAACATTTTAAAATAGTTTAGAAACTAAGCAGCGTTAGAGGCAGGTGAATGGGTGGTTACTGTAAAATTCTCTCAATTTGCTGTGTGTTTGAAAATTTTCATAATACAATGTTGGGCCCTCGCTGGTGCGGCTCAGTTAGTTGGGCATCATCCTGTGCACCCAAACGCCACCAGTTTGATTCCCGGTCAAGGCACATGCTCCGGTTGCAGGCTCGAGCCCCAGTGTGGGGCGTGCAGGAGGCAGCTGATCGATGTTTCATTCTCACATCAATGTTTCTCTCTCCCTCTCCCTCTCCCTTCCTCTCTCTCTAAAAATCAATTTAAAAAATCTTTTTTCTTTTTTAGAGAAAAGAGGTTGCTGGGAATACATTCATTAAAAAAAAAAGTCGGTTAATGGGGAAAAAGAAGGACCTATGTAATACTTTCAACAATAAAGATTAAAAGGAAAAAAATAACATAAAAATGGATAAAAATCCTGAATGGCCAAGAGTTACATTAAAAAAAGAAAAGCTTACCAATAATTCGACCACTTCAACACAATATTTTATTTTTAATCCTTACCCGAGGATATGTTGTTGTTGTTGTTGTTTTTTTAACAAATATTTTAAATTTTCAAAAGCCTTTATCACTAAGAATATGGTGTTTTCAAAGATGTGATCATAGTACACGTAGTATTTTATGGCTTGCTTTTTTTTCATTTAATAATTTCTTATAAAAATTCCCCCAAAGTCATGTTTTTTGGTGAGTACATCCCCAGTTGGGGAACTCCTTCTAGCTCCTGCAAATGTGGGCATCCCCTTCAAAGCTCAGTCACACCCCAAAGCCGAAGACCGATGAACTTGGTGGCAGGAATGACCAGAGCTCCAACACGCCGCTCCCTCTACAGTTTCCGTAGGGGAGCCTGTCTGCCTGCCAACCACTGTTTTCTTGAAATAAAGGGAAGCTGGTGGAGTTTAAGCTATACTGGGCAAGTAATAGCATGCCCCAAACATTGTGCATCCTACTATGTGTTAGGCCCTTGCTAGGGAAGTCTGTTACCTTTCCCCCTGTCCTTTTCTCCTTTAGCCACTAAGCTCCTTTCATCTCACAAAGAGCCCCGAGTGAAAGTCTCAGCAGGTATAAACTTACAACCTACTTTAAAAATGCACATGTGTTTGGAAGCATACATCATTAGTGTTTTCCTGGTTATAAAACCTATTCATGTTCATGGTAGAGAACTTAGGAAATACATAGAAATAAAATCCATCCATCTTTCCACCCCCCCCCCTCCCAGGACTAGACTGCTGCTAATATTTCAGTCTTTTAAAGAAAAGTTCACATTTTAACAGTCTCTCTGCCTGGAGGCAAAGTGTTAAAACTATTCTACTTGTTCAATCTCTCCCTGTTCAATTTCTCCAGTATGCCTGCGCATCCGTAGCCCAGATAAAATTAACACCAGTGCCATAGGACCCATCACTTTTTACCCACGCGGTAGCTGTAACAAGAAGTCTTCCCAGTCATCATTAAGATATGATTTAATATGTCATCAAGTATATAAAAGGCTCCTCCACTCAGAATAGCAAACAGCTGTTCACCATCTCCAGCGAGCCCGCAGTCAGAGGAAGGAGACTATGCGATTGGAGCTCTGGGCAACTTCTGATCCTACCTGGGGAAGACAGGCAGTTCGTGGAGGGTCCTGGCCGAAACCCATTCCCTGTGCCACCGGGACTGTCGGTTTACCTGAGCTGTGGATAATTGGGCTTGAAACTATCGAACAGTGACTTTCTCTCCATCTCTGACTTTTCAGGACAACATGGGTGGTAGTTTATAGTGGGAGGGCCAGGAGTTGGCTAGTTCTTTTGTAGGTCTTTAAAAGTTGCCTGTGTTGCCCAA
>NW_005871289.1:421045-453478 GCF_000147115.1 Myotis lucifugus
CTAGAGTTGCTGCTTTAAAGGATTTTGCCATCTGAGTTTGTATTGTGCATGTCTCAGTCATATTAGCATTACTCATTTGGAGCTGGAAGATTTGAGAAGACTAGAAGGAAATATAGGTAGGAACTCCATGTAAACAGAGGCCCAAATCCATCCAAACCCATGCTGAAATGCTGTGCTGAGAAGAAATTCCATGTAAAGGATCCACATGTGCTATTAGTACCCCATCCATGCCTTTGGTCCTCCTTTCAAAATGTGCCGAGAGCATCCCACTGTTTCCAGCACAGGCACCTGCGGCTCGGGGCCTGAGGCTCTTCCTTAGCCTGCTCGGCAGCAGATGGTAAATGCCTAGGAGTTCCCATGTGCAGGAGCACCCCCAGCCAAAGACAGAGGGGAGCTGGAGGATAGCGACCCCACTCCCTCAGCCCTAGGGTGGGCGACGAAGGTGTGTTCCACAGTCTCCCCAGATTCTCCTGTGGGTCTGAGCCCCAGCTGCCCAGCTGCCCCTGTTAACATGCGGACCCACACGCCCTTCACTGGCTTCTTTCCCTCCCCTGCCCACGTCTACTGGGCTTACCTCCCAAACAACTCTGCACGACTGATTCCTCATTGCAGACCAGCCTCTTAGGGAGCCCCAGCTAACTCTGGAGGGCTCGTCACTCACTGGCCCATTGAGTGTTTGCCCAAGACTGTGCCTCCAAGGAGAAATGGTTGTTATCACACAGGGTTCAAAGTGGACACCCACAGAAGGTGGTTTCCATGTCTACTCTGCGCCCATACAACTGGGCAAGTGACCGCAGTCTTCTGTGTGTACAAGCCTCATGCAGCTGTCCTTGCAAAGGGGCAGGAGTGGGTGGGTAAGGAAGCACTTACTGAGCACCCATTCTCTGCCAGGCTGCATGAACCCTGTGAGGTAGGGACTCATGGCTCACCCCATTTTACAGATGGGAAAGTGAGGCTAAGCTCCCTGCTGAACACTGCCGGAAACTGGTAGAGCTCACACGTGAATCCAGTGCTGTCTCACTCCAAATCCGGTGCTCTTCCATGCTGTCTTGAGGCAGCCTAGAGCTTAAAAATATGCCCACCAGCCATGACCCTGGACTGGCAGCGGCATTCTTTTTTGAATTTTTACTTTCCAGTTACAGTTTACATTCAACATTATTTTATATGAGTTTCAGGTGTACAGCATAGTGGTTAGGTAATCATTTACTTTACAAAGTGTTTCCCCCCATATTCCCAGCATCGACCTGGCACCATATTTAGTTATTACACTACTATTGACTGTATTCCCTATGCTGTATTTTACGCCTCTGCAACTATTTTGTAACTACCAATTTGTACTTCTTAATCCCTTCACCTTTTTCACCCAGCCCCGCCTCCCCCAAGCCCCCTCCTTTCTGGCAACCGTCAGTCTGTTCTCTCTATGAGTCTGTTTCAATGTTGTTTGTTCGTTTACCTTGTTCTTTAGATTCCACATATAAATGAAGTCATATGGTACTTGTCTGCCTCTGACGGACTTATTTCACTCCACATAGAACCCTCTGGGTCCCTCCCCGCTATTGCAGATGGCAGCGGCATTCTTAACCATACACACCGCTCCCCTGCCCCTTCCAGAACAGGTCCCCACAGAGGGGACCCTGCACTTTCCCTTCCACATGCGTGCGCCCCAGCTCCCCACAGGTCCCCCCTGCAGCCCAATCTGTCTTGTTTTGTGGCGATGTCGCCTGGGTCTCATTTCTACTCCTGCTTCTTGAGGACAGGGGTTGAGTTGTCTTCACCATAGAATGGGGAACATTTCCCTAGCAACAGCAGACAGCTCCTCGATGAACGACGTGACTATTGTCACAGAACTTAGCTTCATGGGCATGCGCTTTTTTAGGAATAAGCTCTAGATCGCTATTAAACTTTTTGACTATTTTTCATGAAAATGTTCAAACTATCAGAAAAGTATAAAGCATACTTTCGAATATAATGAGTAGTGTAATGAACGCCCCTACACCCATCGCCTGGGTTGAACAAAGGGCATTGGCCATATCTGATGGAGCTCCCAGAACCAGGTTTCTCACCTGCTCTGATGGCAGTGAGAGACCGTCTTGTGCAGGACATCCTGGCCGGCACTCACAGAGGTTGCATTTGCAGGAGCTGAGCCTCGGCACCTCCAGAGCTGGCCTTCACCGAACTCCGCACAGCTCCCCGAGGGCGCTCAATGTGCAGGCCATGTGGAGGGCCCCGATGACCTTCTCTTTTTAGATGAAGAAGCCACGTCCCCATCCTGGAGACATTCACCTCCAGCCTGGAGTGCAAACAGTCAGATGTGTGAACAGATGATTGCATTATGATGGGCTAAGGCTAACGCTCCATTCTATAGATGGACAAACAGAGAACCCGAGAGGTCTGCAGCCTCGTCTCCAGTGGACAGCACTAGTTCAAAGTTGAGACACTATGACCAGGACCTGGGCCCTGACTCCCAGCTTTGTTGTGACGTGGCTGTGGGACCCTTAGCCAGTCCCGGTCCCACTCCGGACCCTGGTTTTCTCATCTGTAAATGAAGAAGTCAGGCTGGACTATTTCAAAGGCCCCCTTCAGCTCCCCGTTTCTGGCATCTTCACGGGAAAGTGTTTACCCAGCCTCCTTCCTCCCTCTTACTTGCCTCTCCCCTCTCCTCCAAGCCAGGGCCTGCAGGGATTCCTACGACGGGTTCTAATTCCACTCCGCAGTCACCGTGCCAGGGGTAATTCTCCCAGTCAGGAGTTCCTCTGGTGGAACTAATTCGTGTGCCTATTGCTGCAGTTTCCATTAATTTCCTCTGACCTGTCCTTGGGGGAAGCTCATGATTACTGATAATTCTAGTTAATCCTTTAACTAGAAAAAGGAAACTAACCATCTAATAGGCAGAATGAGGGAACGACTTGGCACACCATCTGCCAAATAGAAACCTAAAATATTCCAGAGTGTTCTCTGGGAGGCCACAGCCATTAACGCCCGAGAGCCGGCTACTGCAAGACCTCGTCTCCTAGTGGCGGGCACACTGCTCAGCCGAGCCAGCGGCGGGCACAGGCGTTGGCAGCCCCGCCCCTGCTCCCTGCCTGCGCGCTGGTGGCAGAATCATTTCACTCGCTAAGGCAGAACAAGTCTGAGCTGTGAAGGGCTTTCTGACGTCTCTCGGAGCAGCTGGCCCTCCCCCTTGGCGGAAGATGTCATGGTTTATTAATTCTTCGCAGAAGCAATAAGAACTGGGTATTGGCTTAATTTGGGGGCAATTTACTGTTATGGTAGAAAAATTGGCTCTGTCTCCTTTTATTCAGCACAAGGGCCTGTAGTTCTTAACCCCTCCTGTGCAGGGCTCGTCCCCTTCCCCGTATGACCTTGGGCCAATGATTTAACCTCCCTGTGACTCAATTTTCTCAGGATAATGTCAGGATAACCACAGCATATATTTCATAGGATTCTTTCGAGTGAATATTAAGTTATTGGGATCTTTTAGGATCTCTCTGTACCAAAGGCTTTATACCAGCCGTGGGCAAACTACGGCCCGCGGGCCGGATCCGGTCCGTTTGAAATGAATAAAAGTAAAAAAAAAAAAAAAAAAAGACCGTACCCTTTTATGTAATGATGTTTACTTTGAATTTATATTAGTTCACACAAACACTCCATCCATGCTTTTGTTCCGGCCCTCCGGTCCAGTTTAAGAACCCATTGTGGCCCTCGAGTCAAAAAGTTTGCCCACCCCTGCTTTATACTGACACACTATTTTTAATAATCTATAAATTTCACATAAATTACAGCGTTTCAGCTTCTTATGAAGCAGATTCCTCTACTAAGGAACGGCTGACTAGGAGCACTTCCCTGCCCCTCCCAGGGCCTCAGATGCTTCTTTGACACGTTGGGGAGGCCTCCAGTCCCCCTGCAGGGATCGCCAAGGCCCTTCCGGCCCTGACCGCGGGGACACACCCGGCAGGACCCTGCAGGTGAGGCCGGCTCTGGTGGCACAGCTTCTGGAAACCACGGCACCCGATGTCCACAGTCCCATGTGGCACTGTCTGGAGCTGAGCAGAGGTGACTCCCTTTAGAAAAGATGTCCTGGGTTGCCCAGGTGCCGGGCCCGCCTGCCCCATCCTGCACGGGGCTGGGGCCTTCCTTTATGTCCTGTCTGCCCCTGAGGGCTTGAGTCTGTGGTCTGGGTTCCCCAGGCTGGGCTGGGTAGAGAGCCACATACTAAGTTCTGTTCAAGAAAGCTGCTGAGAGGTGTAGCGTGGGTGCTTACCTGCCCAGACAGCCTGCGGAGCAGTGGATCGCAACCACAGAGACATGCCCCAGGCACATCTGGCAATGCTTGGAGGCACCTTTGATTGTCATGACCGGGGTCGGGGGCATATGACAGCCCCTCAACAAAGAATTAGCAAAACAAACTTTCAGTAGTGCTGAGGTTGAGAAAGCCTGCTGGAAAGCCAATTCAAGTCCAAGAGTCTGGTTCTAAGATGGATTTGAGGGTCCCCAGAGCCTGAAGTACCATCTGTAATCATCTTGTCTGGCCTGAGCCCTGAGGCTTCCAGGAAATGTGGACATTATCTGGAGGCGGATTTATGAACAACAGGGAATGTCACGCTTGGAAGGGAGCTTAAAGGTCATCTAAGAAAATCCCTCAGTTGTACTGATGAGGAAAGTGAGGCCCAGAGGAGGAAGTGTCTTGCTAAGATGGCAGTTCGCTCAACTAGCAGGTCTGGCACTTCGCTTCTGAGGGACTGGAGCGTAGGCATCAGATGCAACCCAGGCCGGGCGTAGGCATCATTCCAGGGGAGTGCAGGTGCAGTATCGCCTCCGCTGGCTCTCAGCTTCTCCATCTGTAACAGGAAGTGGAGGGGCACAGGCCTCGGAATTTCTAGGTCAGCGTGGACACCGTCCAGGGCAGTGGTTCCCGATTTCCAGCAGGCGTCAACACCCCTTGGAAGGTTTGTTCCAGCACAGCTGCCCTCCCCCTGCATTCCCAATCTAGTAGGTGTGGGGTGGCACCCAAGACCCTGAATTTCTAGCCAGTTCCCAGGGGATGCTGATGCAGCTGATCCGGGGACCACACTTTGAGAACCGCAGTTCTGGGAGGATGAGTCAATTTGAGAGATATCTATTACTCGAAAGGTAGGAGACTTTGCCTCAGACTGGGCAGCTGCAAATTAGATGGGGGATGTCAGAAGACCCCAAGCCCACAATCCTCCACGTTTTGGCTTAGAGTGGGTCTGCGTCCCTGAACTTAGTGCAGTGAGACCCAAACTTCTGTTCCTGGGAAGGCCACTCTGCCCATCTATCATCTTCCCAACGGGTCACACTTGCGCACGAAAGGAGGCGGTGCTACACGTATGTGGGGGACAAAAGGCACATGCTGGGCCTGTCTGTGGAGAGTTGAGCCATGGGAGGTCAGCTGGGTAGCCGGGCCTCTGAGAAAACGGCTGGGCCCACGTGGAGCCTTAAGCCTCCTTCCAAAGCCTTTTGATGTGGCTGCGTTGTTTCCACTGCAGTCATAGGAAGGGAGGGGGCCATGTTGTTCACCCCAAAGGCTTCCAAAATACGCAGAGCAGAAGCCAGCAGAGCCGTGACCATGCAGGCAGCCCAGGGCCGGCTGGTGGGTGCCTCGGGGGCCAGCCAGGGCTCCTGCTCCGAGCCCTGGGGAAGCTGTGCTGCCACCTGCCCTGTATGTCCCCGCAGTCAGGGCTGGAGGGGCCTTGGAGATCCTGCAAGGAGGGCTGGGGCCTCCCCACTTGTGGAAGAAGAACTTGAGGCTCTGAGAGGGGCAGGGCTGTGCTCCAGGTCACCAGTTGGTTAGCAGAGGGACCCGAACCAGGCTTTCCAGGTCAGAGATTGTTTCATTTACCACAATATGTACGTACACTGAATTGGGCACGTATGTAAATTCAGAGGGACGCTCTGCTAAATGTTTGGGGGCGTGTTTCACCCCAGGGCAGGCATCACCTACTGCTCATCCGGATAAGGAAGACGGGGCATGATGCCTTGTTGAAACTTTGAGGCAGTAGTTCAGAGAGGACCTGTGTGTTGTAGGGGAATGCCCATACTCCTCTGCCTTTGGTTCATATTTCCTTCAAATTGGGAATGTTTGGGTTCTTTCTTTTTTCAAATATATTTTTATTGACTTTAGAGAGGAAGGGAGAGGGAGAGAGAGACAGAAACATGAATGATGAGATAATCACTGATCGGCTGCCTCCTGCATGTCCCCCACTGGGGATTGAGCCCGCAACCTGGGCATGGGCTCTGACTGGGAATTGAACTGTGACCTCCTGGTTCAACCACTGAGCCACACCAGCTGGGCATGGGGTCTTTCTTATACTGCTTTTCACCACCTTTATTCTTCATGGTGGGATAGAGAGAGCAAGGAGGCCAGGAGGGGAGCACAGCTCCTCCCCTCATGCTCTGGAAAGTCTGTGTGTTCTGGACCCAGATCAGGGCCACACCAGGAGAACCAGCCATGCTACCCAGACACCGGCATGGATGAGCCAGGGTTGGGGGACAGAGAGGTGACCCCTAGGCCTGGTCAGCACACCATGGGAGATGGGGAACTCTGGGACAAGACCTGGGCAAGAGGGGGTTCGGATCACAGGACCACACAGCCAAAGGGAGGCTTGGGAATCCAACAGGTCAATCTCCTATTGTGCAGATGGGGAAACTGAGGCCCAGAGTAGGGAGGGATTCATGCATTCCCACAGAGTCACACTGCCAGGTCTGCAGTCCTGGCCCCCAGCTCTTTCCAGCATTGCATTGGCCAGGCAAGAATCCGGGGTGGCTCTTCAGGTCTCCCACACTTTCTAGAAGTATAAGGTGTGAAGAACATACATGGCTTTGTTTGAAGCTGTGGCTGTGGGTCAGGGAGAGTGTTTTATTCATTTCCGAGTCACGGTGAGATGGCGCAATGCCTGCCACATGGGAGGGGCTCAGTCCATGTCTGCTAATCGAACCATGTCACAGCGATGCTTCCAAAAGCATCTAGATGAACTTGTAATAACGTTAGCCTCCCTTGTAATGCACCTGAGAGCAAGGCAAGGGGAGGAAAGAGGGGTCTCGCGTGTCCTCGATGTGAACCTTCTTTTAAAGACATGTTATTATTGCATGCATTATATAATAATACATATTTACTGTAGAAAAAGTCTAAGTGAGCCCCCAAAATTAGCATTTCAACAATGATGGAGCCGTGGGCCTCCGGAGAGCACGCTTGGGGCTGGGATAGTTTGGATCTCTCGGGTCTCTCCCTGGTTCTCTCCCTGCCGCGCCAGACCTCGCTTCTGTGTCCTGATGCCCCGTTCTTTGTGTCTTGACTTTAGCATCTGTGAAGGAAGGAGCCCCGTGAACAAACCCCGTCCCAGCATTTCATCTTGTTTCCGAAACAAGCCCAGCTCAGGGTGGGGCTGCAGCGAGCCAAGCGTTTAGTGCAAATGCACATTCCCATTTTCTGCAGGAGCAAAACGAACCTGTCCTGAGAGACCACTCCCCGCTTGGCATGCTCACAGACGTCGCCCAATGCCACCCTCCCCACCACGTGAACCTGGGGCTTAAAAGAACTAACAGGTCAGCTGGGAGTGGAGAGTGCACCCAAACCATCCCAGACACTGGCAGTCACTGCCCGGGACCCGTCCTAGGCCGAGGACACTGGAGCCACAGAAGTCAGAGCAGCTTCCATCCGTTTGTCACATGCTGTCTTGTGTGCCATTCACCAGCAGTCCTGAAATGAGAAAACAGGCCATCAGCCAGTCCTCGGCAGCTGTGCTGGCACTGGCTGGCCCCATGTGTGATGAGAGCCTGGCGGACGTGGGCAGAGGACTGGCGGTGTGACCTATGACCTTTTCTAGCTGAGCTCCTTCTGCAACTCGGGGCAATAACCCGGCCTTCCCTGTCCGCTCTCTGGGACGGGTGGGAACCAAGGGCATGAGAGTTGATGGTGCTTTGGAGGGAAAGTGCCACCCAAGAGGCTGTTCTTTCCATGTGAGCAGAAACCTGACTTAGCTCGCGTTGTTCTAGGACGGACGGCTCTTTCTTTCCTTCCTTCACCTCCGGTATCTCGCTCGGTTCCTCCCCCCAGTGCCGGCCTCGCTGGCTCTCCAGGAGCCCCCCTTACGGCTCCCGACTGCTAATGTTCACGTCTGTGGAAAATGATAGGTGACAAGTTGCTCCCCGAGACCCCCACCATCAGATAAGCCAGGAGGGAAAGTGAGTTCTTGTAGAAGAGAAACAGCCTGCACTTTGGAAATTAAATATTCCTTAGAGCGGAGCAGGAAACTTCAGATTCCAGCCACGGTTTCCGAGGAAGGCTCCCCGGAGAGACGGCGCGTTCCCGGGGCGCGGGCTGGAAGGGGGGAGTGTTGCTCCCGACATCTGCAACTGTCATCCACGCCACCCCGCCCCACCCCACATGGGCAATGGGGTCAAGTCCTCGCTCTCTGTGGGCGCCCGGCCCCTTCCACTCACTGAACAGCCAGAGCGCCAGGCACTTTCTCAGAGGCTCGAGGTTGACTGCAAGGGGGGATGTGACAGGCACATTACCTCCAGTCCCAGTGCAGGGAAACTGAGGCACAAAAGTGTGAGCAGTTGTGTGATGCCACTCTAAACAGAGCTCCGCTCTTTTCACACACACACACACACACACACACACACACACACTCATGGGCACTGAGTTTTACAGCTCTCAAATTTATGAGGAAAGTCGACTACCCTAGATCTCTTAATTAAGCGGCCTTCCCCTAGGAGAAAGGAAGTGGGCTTCCATAGTCTTAGCACCGACATCGATTGCATGATTTACTACCCAAGGCCTACATTTCCCCCCAAATCAGCCCCTCTATAGTGCAAACATCTATCACTTTGAAGGCTGTTCAAACGCCACCTTCCCCCCACCCCTTCCTGGTGCCCTCCAGGCCTCAGCATTTCCTCTGATCTGCCCCCTTACCCCAGAGGTTCAGGGTCAGGCAGAGCCCCGAACACACGCCCTACTGTAGCCGGGCTGGGAGAGAGGGGACGCCCGGAGCCCAGGGCTGGCACCGAGGGGCTGCCCTCACTCGTGTGGGCACAGGGGGGCCGGTGCCCGGGACTTCCCCGCAGCCCGCTATGGCTGCTGATGGCTGCCATGAAGATATATGATTTTAATCAGGCCCCTGACAGGTAAAGACCCTAACAACGAGGACAGTTTGTTCTCCCAAACTGTTGAGTATCTAAGCCCAATGTTTACTTTGGAATTGAATGAATAACATTGTTCTGGGAAAGGAAATTAAAAAAAGCAGGCTTGTAATTTACAGTAGAGAGAACAGATCTGGAGGTCTTGTCACCCCCCCACCCCGCCCCAGGCCCAGGCCCCCCTCCCGAAAACCCTCGCTCTGTCTTTTTGCTGTTTTAAACTTCTAAACACACCACAACCAACCAGCTCATCTTCTCAGCCCTGCCAGGAAAGGTCTCAGCATTGCCAGGCTTCCTAAAGCTGCCAAGAGAAATCATTGCTTCAAGGCAAAGGGTTTTTTTTTTTCTCTTTCCTTTTAAAAATCAAAACCAAATGCCACTGAAATTCCAAATGCTGAGACCCATTCAAAATGTGGAGGGGCGGGCAGGGATGGGGTGGGCCAGAGATCACCTGCCCCACCCCCACCAGGGCAGGAGTGGCTTTCTATCAGAAATAAGGGGGGAAGCCCACCAACCCCCCGCAAACCAAACCTCATACCCCTTCACTAAAGAAAGTCGATTTATTTTTAAATTCTTGGGACGAGATCGAGGGATAGTTCCTGCATACCCCACATCTAGAAAACTCCAGAGACTTCCTCTGAAGAGAGACCAGCGCAGGCACTCTGCTAAGGCCTGGGGTGGTGGTAGTCAGCAGTGGACGCCCTGGCCAGCCAGGGGGTGCTGGAGACCAGCCTGTTTCCCTCAAACAGATGAAGCCCTCCTCTTCACAGATCCCAGCCCCAAGAATCCTAAAGTTCTCCCCACCTCCCCCTCTGGGGTCGCCCCCAAATGGAAGTCAGGAGGAACTGGGCTGTGCACACAGAAGGCTGAGCTGGGGAGGGGTTCCCTAGAAGGAACGCCCCCCCCCCCCCCCCTCACAGGCTGCAGCAGGGCCCTTCGGGCTGGGACACCTACCTCTCCAGTCCTCCTCCAGAAACCAGGCCTCGCTCTGCCCGCCGACCCGCCTCCGATGCTTCAAATAAGCTTAATTGATGGGGGGGGGACGGCCTTTTGAACATTTTCAAGGCCTGGGTCAGAGGCCCAATTCCCATTATTTAGCTTCAAAGTCAGAAACTCCATAAAAAGTTCCCTGGTGGAGCCGATTTTTCCAGATTGTCCCAACGGAACTGAACCCACCACGGCACCCCGGGCCTCATGTCTTTAAGTGAGGCGAGAACATGTGTGTGGTTTTGAGCCATGGGGGGGGGGGGGGGGCAGGGGCCCCAGACCCAGTTTGCATTATCTTTTCTCTTCTCAACCACTTAAAAATTACAAAAGAACTATAACTGCATTACGCAAAATTTGGAAAAAAGAAAATATTCCAGAAGCCCATGCCTTAATACAATATTTCTTTCTAAGCATTTTTCTTATGTGCAATTTTTATATACTATTAATCAGTAGTATATTTTCTTTATGCATTAAATTATAAGCATTTCCCCACCTCTTCAAAACTAGTATTTTAAGCACCATGTGATATTCTGTCCCTGGTAATGTGGAATAATCATTAACATTTAGGTTGTTTATAGTTTCAGATTTTTAAAAAAATATATTTTATTGATTTTTTACAGGGAGGAAGGGAGAGGGATAGAGAGTTAGAAACATCGATGAGAGAGAAACATCAATCAGCTGCCTCCTGCACACTCCCTACTGGGGATGTGCCCGCAACCAAGGTACATGCCCTTGACCGGAATCGAACCTGGGACCCTTCAGTTCACAGGCTGACGCTCTATCCACTGAGCCAAACCGGTTAGGGCTAGTTTCAGATTTTTATAAATATTTATTTCCCTATGATTGGTTCTTGAATTTTCTTTTAAAAAGATGTAACATTTTTCTGATTATAAAAGTCACTCATATATGTATTTTTAAAGTGTGGAAAATCTGGGAAAGTATAAAGAAGTTAATAAACATCACCCATAATTGTTCTGTCCAGAGTCACTGTTAATCTTCGGGTGTATTTCCTTTATGTATACGTGTGTATGTGTACACACACACACACACACACACGAAACAGGATCCCGCTGCACAGAAGTTTTGTGGGTCCCCAGGGCCGGGAGAATAAAATTGGCAGAGGAAATATTATTTCCAGGAGGGATTCAGTGTGGGCTACGTGCGGATTGGAAACGGGATGGCATTTTTATTCAGGACGTTCAAGGTGGTGGGGACGTGTGTCCAGCCCCGAGGGCGAGGGCGGCGCGGCTGCCCCCAGCGCTGTGGCCTGGCTCAGGTGTGGGGTCAACGGCAAGGCGTGAGCAAGCGCGCTTTCCTCGTTTCTTCTGACAAGCGCCGTGGAGCCCCTGATTTATGGCCACACTTCACGGGACACTAGTAAATGTCCCATAGTATATTTTGTAAGAGTAATGAAGTCCCAGTAACCCCAGCCCTCCCGGCAACCTCTGCTAATAAATTTCTTTCTGGCAGAGGGCGAGCCTGCCAGGCGCTTGGCGAGAGCCCCGGGCTGCGGATTAGCAGAGGGGCACTAGGGCCCCCCAGGGCTGCTGCTCTCCGGCTCCAATCTTTCTGGAAGGAAGCGGAGGGCTTGGCTGTGCCCCCCCATCTCCAGGCACCCCTAGAATGCAGGCCCGGTTTGCTCAATGCCCAGCTCTCAGAAGGCAGGAGAAAGATGAAAAGTGAGTGAGGGAGCTGGAAAAGAAGGGGGAGAACCCCAAACCATAATTACCCCTTTCCTCCTGCAGCTCGGGTTACTGGCCAGGGGCTGAGGGGCAGCGGAGGTCTGTTTCTTTTTTGACTACTGTTTCCCTTGAGCTTGGAGATGAACTATGGGATGAAAGAAGACGCCGGGGCATTTGAGATGGGCTGAGTTGGGGGCCACGGTTTCCTCAGGCGGCAGAGTGGGGTGGGGCTGGGGGTGATGGGGCTGGGACATTATATTCCACTGCCATCCCATGCCAACCCAGATGCCTCAGAGGGCTGGGGACAGGGGATATAGTACTTGCCCCCACCCTGCACTTCCCCTTCCATATATTCGGTTCGGAGCTAGATATTTTTTTACTCATTGTTTTAGTTTCAGCAGCCCTGCCAGGGCCCACACCAGGTGCTGAGGGTACAAAGATGAGTAAAGACAACAACCCTTGTGGGCATAACCAAAGTCTGAATTAATACTTAGTGGGTGCTTAGGGCATGTGCCCCACTGTCCTAAGCACATGCGTATTCATTCATGTGCTCCTCACAAAATCCAAAGAACTAGGTGTTTTATTATCATCACTTCCTGTTACTCAGGCACCAGGGGCTCTCTGGTTCCCGAGTCCAGGGCCTCAGGGACCCCTGGGATCTTATGCACCCCGAGCGCGAAGGCCACCCAGACTTCATGTCCAACGAGCAGGTGATTCTATGAACCAGGAAACTGAGGCCCAGAGAAAAGCAACTTGCCCAAGGCCACATGGCAAAGTGGCGAGGCTGGGATGAGAGCTCCCTCACTCACATTTGGAGAATTCAGTGGAGTGAGGACAGTTTTCTGCCATCTGGGAACTTCCTCTGTGTGATGAACTCCACAGGGACCCACCCAACAGCCCTAGAAGGGACCACGAAGAGGGTTAAGGAAAGAAAAGGAACCCCAAACCAGCAAGCTAGGGGGGCATTTGAGAATCGGTGGGTGGGCATGAGTTTTTCCAAGTTAAAGACACATTTCAGTAAATAGGAATTTCCCATGTATGTCATATGGAGCCTCCCAATTCCCCCATCCAGATGTGAAGCCTGTGGCACAGCCGCCGGGAGCAGGGCACCCCCGAGGAATGTCGGCCACCAGCAGACGCTCTGGTGCACCTGTGAGAAGCGCCGAGAGCCATCGGCTGGGTTCTCAGCCCGACTGCTGTGCACAGAGGAGCCTTGGCCCTGAGCTTCTTCTGGTGCCTCCGCAGGATTCCCAAGCCCTAAATGCAATCGCAAGTGCCCGGGACATGCTGCTTGGAGAAGCAAACCCCACAAATAAAATCTGGGGTTTCGAAGTATAATGCCTGGTCTAATTAGACGGTGGTTGCTTTCCAAGTTGGCTTGTGTGGGGGGACCGGGGCACCGGGGCCTGGAGCTCTGTTTCTCGTTAGAATTTCCCTGTGCTTCTCATTCAGGGAAAACCCGCACTGTATGCTGGGCCCACCACAAAACAGGGAAAGGGCCCTCAGCTGGCAGTCAGGGACTTCTGTGTCACCGGCCAGCAGTGGCCCGCCATATCTCTGTGATTTGGCAAGGAGATGTCTTGCAGCCTAGAAGTAGAGGGTGGGTGTTGCAAGACCCTGATGTCACCAATCCTCACAGCAACCCTGGGTGGCAAGGGTGGTCATGGCCACTTACAAATGAAGAGGAAGAGGCATTAAGGGGTTAGCAGACTCACCGAGCTTGAAGGGTGGTGGGGAATGACCCACAGATAGGAAAGGGCCATGCAAGGGTAGCATGCAGAAGGTTGTAGTTATAAACCCTCTCCAGTAAATGGCCTGGCACACTGCTGGCGTAGTCCATGTTAGTTCCTCTCTAGGCCAGAGGACAGACGAAAGGGCTGTGTGGTGTCGTGATGGAGCACCGGGTTCTGAAGATTTGGGGGACCTGGGCTCAAGTCTTGACTCCAGCATTAACCGGGTGACAGAGGCCTTTGTCTCTCTGGGAAATGAGAGGCCTCCCCGACTCTTCCAGACCCATAGCGAGAAGTCATGTAGCCACGTGGGCTGGCTTCCTTGGGCGTTGAGTGTCGTGCCTGGCTCACTAGCCTTCAGTGAGTATTTGTTGAATTAAGTTGGGCTCCTGCCGGGCTCACAGAGATATGACAAGGCTCACAGAAAATGAGGAGGATGGAGGTCATTCCGAATTCAGCGGGAGGACGCTTTGTTACCTTCTCGAGAGAACAGGAGGAAAGGAGACGCCGGCTCACCCTTCTTGTATTCTCTCTGCAAGTGGGCGTGGGGAGCGTGCCCCCAGCAGAAGCAGACACATTTGTGAGGATTTCTCAGCCTTTCACACTTGGACTCCGTCATCATGAGCGTTAAAAAATCTGTGCCCTCTCTTGATGTTTTTTGAAATTTCAAAATAAATGAAATAGTGACTTAAAAAACAAAACCAATGGTAATTTTAGAACATGCTTTTTCCAAACTTCTCCTGTCCCCTGGAGAGTCTGATAAACAAGAGGCAGGCACTGAAAAGTGCTATTTTTCATTCAAGGCAGGTGTGGAAATTGAGTTTGTCGGGCATTGCCTGGGCTTTAGGTAAGAAGGAAGGCTCCTCTCCGGGCGACGCCTCTCACTGTGAGACTTTTGGGGCCAGTGGAGTGAGTGTGGCCCCCGCCAGCTCCCAGGCCATGATGGAGAAGCTCTGTGACAAAATAGTGTGCCATGCAACATGTGTTTTTTTTGTAAAATATATTTTTATTGATTTCAGAGAGGAAGGGAGAGGGAGAGAGAGATAGAAACATCAAGGATGAGAGAGAATCATTGATTGACTGCCTCCTACATGCCCCCTACTGGGGGTTGAGCCCTCAACCAGGCATGTACTGGAATCGAACCTGGGACTCTTCAGTCCGCAGGCCTATGCTCTATCCACTGAGCAAGATGGGCTAGGGCCCACATGTGTTTTCTGATATTGTTATTAATATGACTATAATTATTTATGGCTGTGCTTTTCCACTAGACCAAACTGCTTTTTAATTTTGGCTTTGACTTCTCAGCAGGAGTGACTGTAGACAACTTCAGTGGTGCCTCTTGGCTCATGGTTTATTCTCTTTATTGCCTAGGTTATTCTTCCCCCTCTATTCATCTATTTGAGCCAGCACTTCCTGGGTGTTCGTGACTCAGAGGATCTCGGAAACAGCCGTCCTTAAGGACCTTAGGATTGCCTAGAGGAAAACAGATGGAGACCAATGACGGGTAAGTGATTAGGTGCCATTGCATGCTTGAGTGCCTTGAAACACAGGCTTTCTGTCCAAGGTAACTATTTTTTCAACTTTCTCTTCCGTTCTCTAAGGCCAGAACAAATCTGGCTTAATTACGACCATGGGCAGTTCATCTAACCTCTTGGAACATCAGTTGACTTGAAACCAAGGTTGGGTGCGATGGTGTTTAAAGCCCCTTCCAGGTCTGGCCCCGGGGACCTGGGGACACCTGTCAGCACAGGAGTGGGCCCACCGCCCGTGAGGTCTGAAGGTCCTTGTCCCAGAAGCCCTCTGGCCCCACCCTGTCTGGCTCCTCCCAATGGGGCCTCCCTGCTCACTACCTGGCTCTGTGTCTTTTTTCCCCCCCTTCTGTCTTTAGGGAAAAAGTAAAAATAGAAGAGCTGGCATTTCTAGGACATTGTGGGTGGCCTGTAAGGGGATAATGAGGTAGAGGACTGGGGAGAGGGGCACTCAACTCACCAAACCATTTCACACCACCACAGCCCTGCCCACTGCCAACAGACAATCACCATATTTGCCATGGACTCGCTGCCAGCTGGCTGGGCCCAGCGCCCTGCAGGAGGCCTCCCAGGAGCTCAGAGTGATGCTGGCTGTGAGAGGCAGGAGGATGGGTAACCGATGAGGGCTGCGGAGACCCTTCATCGGGAAGACGACGAAGCGTTCTATGGGGCTGGGGTTCTCATCGGGTCCAGGCAACTAGCCAAGAAAGCCTCCTTTCTCCAGTTCCAACCCCCCCCACACTGCCCCCCCCCAACCCCCGGTCCTGCAGACCGAGAAGCCCCACGGGCCACACCCTGGCACGTACTGGGCACTCAGAGTAAATAGCTGCTGCTTAGCATGGCGCCAGGCCACATGGCTGGTAGGCGGCCAGTGAAGGTCAGTTTAATGAATGACTGCTTCAAACCCACAACGTATTAAGCTCAGATAGTTATTAAATGAATAACAATTGACAAAGCACTTTTTACACGTCACTTATTTTCTTATTGAGATTTATGTATTGATTTTCCTGTCCAGCACTTGTTTCAAAGGCCCAAGGACGATGAGGTGCACTTGAACTGGGACCAAGAAAGCCCGGGACCAGTCACTGCGCCTCCCTGTGCTTCCGTCGCCCGACTGTGCAGCGGTGATGAAAACGGCACCTGGGGTCTGGCTGGGGATCAAGCCCACGGGTGGGTAGGGGTGGCGGGGGAGGGACCATTACAGCGGCTGTGATAGGCGTGAGATGTTCCGCATGGACAATGACGTCCAAGAAGAATGTCTCCCGTTCTCTCTGGCCGTCCTTTTGTCTGGCATCATCCAGCAAAGCTTTCGCCCCACCTAACACCACCATTCCTGCTGCAGGCGATGGGATTCTGAAGGAGGGAGGCCCATTTCCCTAAGCCAGTGGTCGGCAAACTCATTAGTCAACAGAGCCAAATATCAACAGTACGACGATTGAAATTTCTTTTGAGAGCCAAATTTGTTAAACTTAAACTATATAGGTAGGTACATTGTTATTAACTTAATTAGGGTACTCCTAAGGCTTAGGAAGAGCCACACTCAAGGGGCCAAAGAGCCGCATGTGGCTCGCGAGCCGCCGTTTGCTGCCCACGGCCCTAAGCCATCCAAGGTGCAACTTCCATGGTTTTCCTTAGGAGCCCAGCTCAAATGCCTCCCCCTCAGGAAGCCTTTTCTGAAAAGATTAAAAGAGTGAGTGGAGCAAACAGAGCACCCGCAGAAAGAGAACTCCAGACAGAGGGTTAGCAGGGCCTAAGTGAGCAGGGAGGGTGGGCAAACAGCTTAGTGAGCGGCCACGGCTGGTTGCACAGGGCCTTGCGGACCACGGGGGACCCTGGATTTAATTCTAAGTGCAGTTAGAAGTCACTGGGGAGTTCTGTGTGGGAAGTGCATGGCATGGCTGTTGTGTGGAGAGCAGTCCTGGGGGAGAGGAGAGAGAAGACAGAATTTTCTGGTGGATTAAGTGTGGGGGGCGAGGAAAGGAACAACCAATGACAAGTCTGAGGCTCTCAGTCTGAGTACTCAGAAGAGTGGTCAGTCTGGCCTGCTGGAACCCAAGTCCTGCCAACAGTACCTCACAAAATCTCTCATTCATCCCTTTCTGTCCCCTGCCACCGCCTTGTTGAGACTCCCATCACTCCTTGCTGGGGGGTCCTACAGAGGCCCCTCACTACCAGTCAACTGAATTGTTAAAGATTAGGCTTGATTATTTCACTTTCAGGCTTGAAAACTCTGAGGGCCACCTGTACTGTTTATCTACTGCTGAGTAACAAATTGCCCAGCAGCTTACAGGGACACATATTTATATTCTCACAGCTTCTGTAGATCAGACATCAGGGTGCAGCTTAGCTGGACCCTCCATCTCATGGTCACAAAAGGCTGCAGTCATGGTGGCAGCTGGGCTGTGGTCTCATTCGAAGGCTCAACGGGAGGAGGACCCACTTCCAAGTTCATGCATGTGGTTGTTGGCAGGACTCCGCTCCTCATAGGCTGTTGGACTGAGGCCTCAGGTCCGCGCTGGCTATTGGCCAGAGATGTCAGTTTCTCCATCCAGCAGCTCACGACACGGCACTGGCTTCCCTTGGAGTGAGCCAGTGCGAGAGCAAGAGCGAGCACCCAAGAAGGATGTCATGGTCTTTTCTGCAACCTCATCTTGGCAGTGAGATTTCCCACAGGTTCAGCTTGCTAAACCTCCCTCTGTATTTCTCTTCCCTGACCTGCTCTAGCCTTGAATGGACCTCTGGCCCTGCCATTGTCCCTGGATGTCCCTACTCTGCTCTCCTGTGCTCTAGCTGTGCCCTTCCCTCATATTTCGGTCACACCCAGCTCAGTTCCACCTGTCGTAGGCATCTCACCCAATGAAGCGCTTTCAGGGAAAAACTCCATGAGTTACAGTGGTTTCTAAGTTTCCTCCTCTGATTCCCACCACCCCTCAGTCTGGGACCTCATGAGGCATCTGCTGTTACGGCGCTCTAGGAGCAGGTCTGCTCTCCCTAACAGCGGGTGACTCCCGGAAGGCGGTTTTGACCCTTCACCTCCTTCCAGTCTTGATGTCACCTTCTTAGCGAGGCCTTCCCTGATCACTCATGTAGACCTCACTTCTGCCTCCTACACACCCAGTCTCCCAAACTCTGCTCAGTCAGTCTCCCCCTTGGCACCCACTTCCTTCTATTCACGAAATCACTTACTCATTCTCTTTCTCATCTCTCTCCTGACGATTGAGTATAAGCTCCCAAAGGGCAGAGTTTTGGGTTTCCTCTGTCCCTGGTGTCCCCCCAGGACCTAGTACAGAGCCTGACGCAAAGTAGGTGTTGCAGAAAGATGTGCTGAATGAATGACTTTTGAGCAGTGCCCTTGCATGCAGGGGTGCTCTCTACATGCTCTTTTTGTTGGTTGCTCGGTTAATTGAGAAAGCCTGCCAAATTCGAGCACACCCGTCCCCTTGGACAGGCAGCCGAGGCTTGGAGACTCCGATTTCTTCAGAGCGAGCCTTGTTGAGGCTGTCACGGCCTTCCTCGCTGGGCTGAAAAATGCCTTTGGAACCAGCGCCGGGAGGCGATGGGCCAGCTCCAAGACTTCCCAAGGAGCCGGAGTCAGGCCTGGCTCCGCAGCCCGCTCGTCAGCCCCAGCACGCAGAGGAGAGGCCTCCAGCTGCCAAGGACTTTGTTTTATTGTCACTGCCGTTGGCTTCCCTCTGGACAGGAGCTGCCAGGGCAGCAGCCCTCAAGCCCTGGACACCGAGCTGGGGTAATAATAGCAATTCCATAATTCTCACCGGAGCCACGCTGAAAGGAGGAACTGCTGGAGGTGGCTGAGCAAACAGGGCCCAGCGGCAGCAGGAGGCGGAGCTGGTACTGGCTGTTCTCTCTCACTTCCTTGCAGACCTGGCCGTGGGACGTGGCTCCCGGACCTTCTTCCAGCCCCGTCTCAGCTCAGTTTTTTCCAAAGCTTGTCGCAGAAAGAGGGCTGGGATGTTATTCTTACGTCTTGGGGGACATAGCAGAGGACTCGCAGGTAGGAAATTCTGATACCATCTTGTAGATCCTGCCACGGACAGCCTGCCTCACAGGTGAGAGGGATTGCTGCGGAGATGATTTGAACTGCTACTACTGTTGTATGTGCCTCTGGCCACTGGGAGATGAGAAAGTACCCCAGAACTGTTCTTGTCACCCCCAGGCTGTGAGGCCCCCACGTGTGTGGGACAGGAAACCTTTGCACCAGCCTGGTCTGAGATAGCCCTGGCTTCTGGCCTTGGAATGGGCGGCCTATTACACACACGGCGTCTGGGAATCACTGGGCCATTGCAGTGCACTCCTGTTCCGTATTCAGGGAGAGAAAATAACCGGTGTCCTAAGATCTGCCTTGTCAAAGAGCCTCCCTCTGGTGCCAGAAGGTAAAGCCAGATTTGAGAGCCCAGGAGATTCTCCAACCCAAGTATCCATCTCAGGCACTGGGCAGGGAGGCAATGCAGGTAGCTCATGTGAATATTAGATATGTGATTGCACACAATCCCTCCCTCCAAGACCATATTTAAGGCCAAATAACATTCCAGCGCGCCCCCCCTCCCCCCACACACACTCTGGCATCACCTAGACCAGTGGTCGGCAAACTGTGGCTCTAGAGCCACATGTGCCGCCCACTGACCTAGACCAGCCTTTCATGAAAACCACTCCCTGGCACATGAAGTCTATAAGATGCTTCATGAAAATGGCCTCCGAGGTCCAAAATATATAGGAAACGCTGCCTGTCTTCTTGGAGATTGACAACATGCTAATCTATTCAATGCTCTGAGACGTTCTGCAATGAACTAATCTGTTTCATTTTATTTAATCCAATGCTTCCCACACTTAATCTTTTCCCTTTATCATTTTTTGATATTCCTAAGTACTGGGGTTCCCCATAGCTTATTGGGAGACACAGGTTTTGAGGATGAGCTTCCAGAAATGCTAAAGGTTGGTTGGGCCTACTTGGCACCACTAGTCCAAGGCCCTGTGTGATGTTCATTCGTGGCCACGCAGCCTCCCAGGGAAGCCCACTGGCCTGGGTGAGGAGGACCTGATGGCTCCAGCTTCCTGTAGGGCCAGCAGCACAGACTTGAAAATTAAGCCTCTGCTCTGAGCTGTTTTCAGGTGGAGTATTTCCACCACCCATGCAGTCACACAGATGAGCCCAGACCCTAGTGATGTTGAAATGTATATAGCTTTGGCTTTAGGATACCAGCATCCCTTCCCTTTTCAGCACTTTGTCTGGCCCTACTCTGGTGCTGCCATCTGCTCACCTTACCAAGGCGAACCTGTGGCCCAGATTATGGATTCTGTTTCCCCTTCATCCACAAAGGCAACCAATTGACAAGTCACCCGGTGTTAGTAATATGACATGTCCCCCTTAGTGTTCTAATCTTATAGTTCAGTGAAGATAACAAATCATTATCATGTATGTTTGCTACCGGACCTTACTCGTTACAGAGACTTCCTGAGTTACCCGAGCACCCCTCATGTGTGTGGTGCTGCCTTTGGAGGTAATGGATGGTGCCAGGCCTCCTTCTGAGGCTGAAGAGATGTTTGTGCAAGGAATGGGGCAGTAAAATCAGCCCCTCTACTCTAGGACAGGCTTGAATATGGCCGGTTGGGCAGGAAGTTATTATATTAACAGTTGCTACAAAGAAGACAATAACCCTAAGATCTCAGAGGAAGGACTCATAGACATCGTCACAGATCTGAAACTCCAATCTCACCACTGGCTGACTCCATCTGACTCTGTGTGTTCACTCTTTCACATCTTGGGCAGAGAACACTTGATCCCATCTGGGAGGTGACCAGAGGATGCCTGCTTGTTTCAGCAGCATCTTCTGTCCATGGAATTGTCGTCTTTCCTCCTTGAAAGAATTTCATTTTTCAGATTTTTACTAATACCTCACCTTCTTTCCAGTGTTTCAGTTGGTATGTTTCAGTTTTCAGAGGTCCGATGGATACTCTGGCCTTGGTCTTATTTCATTGTCTTTACCCTTTAGACTTTCAGACATCTGATGATTTAAGTTCAGGAGAGGCTAGCATTTTAGGTTACTGCCTTAGTTTCTTTCAGCTGCTTTTGGTAAGAAAGAGAGAGAGAGAGAGAGAGAGAGAGAGAGAGAGAGAGAGAGAGAAGCATTCACCCCCAAAAGCTTTCAAGATGGCAGTTAGTTGAGTGTAGTAGTCAAGAGAGGCCTCCAGAGTGCCCAAACTACTCAATGGAGAAGAAGAAATAGTCTTTTCAGCAAATGGTACTGGGACAACTGGATATCTACATGCAAACACATAAAGTTAGGCCTCTACCTCGCACCATATCAAGATCTAAATATAGCCCTGACGGGTGGCTCAGTTGATTAGAGTGTTGTCCAGATATACCAAGTTTGCAGGTTCCATCTCATGAGGGCACATAGAAGAAGCAACCAACAAATGCATAAACAAGTGGAACAACAAATTGATGCTTCTCTCTCTCTCTGTTCTCCTCTTCCTCTTTCTCTAAAAAAATTAACAAATAAAAAGAACTAAATATAAAACCTAAAACTTTAAAATGCATAGAACAAAACATAGGAGCACATTTTCATGACCTTGGGTTGAGTAAAGCCTTTTAAAATATGACGCCAAATGCATAAGCCACAAAAGAAAATGACAAATAGATAAATTGAACCTCATGAAAACTAAATATTTGTGCTTCAAAGCACATCATCAAGAAAGTGAAAAGGCAACCCACAGAATGGGAGAAAATATTTGCAAATTACTTATGTGATAAGAGACTTGTATCCAGAATATATAAAGAAATCTTACAACTCAACCATAAAGAGACAGATAAACATTTTTATGAGCAAAGCATTTGAACAGACATTTCTCCAAAGAAAAAAAATACATGCAAATGGCCAATAAGCACATGAAAAGATGCTCTCATTAGGGAAATGCAAATCAAAACCACAACGAGATACCACTTCACATCCACTATGATGACTATAATCAAAACAATGAAAAATAATGTTAGTGAGGATATGGAGCAATTTGACCTCATACATAGCTGGTAAGAATGTGAAATGGTGTAGCTACTTTGGAAAACAGTTTTGCAGTTCCTCAAAAAGTTCAACATATAGTTAACACATGACTCAGCAACTGCATTCCTAAGAAAAAAAGAAAATATAGGCCCATAAAAAACTTGTACACAATGTTCACAGCAACGTTATTCATAATAGCTCCAAAGTGGCAACAACCCAAATGTCCATCAATTGATGATTGAGTAAACAAAAATGGTATATCTATGCAATGGGATATTATTTATCATAAAAAGAAATGATGTATTGATAGATGATATAACACAGATGAATCCTGAAAACATTATGCTATGTTTAAAAAGCCAGTCACAAAAGTCTGTGTATTTCATGTTTCCATTTATATGAAATGTTCAGAACAGGCAAATCATGAAAGTAGACAGGAAGTAGATTAGTGATTGCCAGGGGCTGGAAGAAGTGTCTGCTGAGTATAGGGTTCCTTTTGGAGGTGATAAAAATGATCTGGGATTAGATAGTGATGATAATTGCACAACTCTGTGAACATATGAAAAACCTCTGAATTGTACACCTGAAGAGGGTTGATTTTATGGTGTGTAAATTATATTTATTTCAATAGAGCTGTTTAAGAAAGAGAAAGAAAGGAGGTGTCTGGAGCCAGACTGCTTGGGTTCAAACCCCAGCTCTTTTGGTTACTTTATCTCTTGATAACTGTATCACTATATAATCTTGGGCTAGTCGTTTACACACTCTGGGCCTCAGTTTCCTCATGTGCAAAATGGAGATAATGGTAGTACCTTCTGCATAGGGCTGTAAAGATCACATACATTAATGCAATGGTTCTGGCACAGAGCAAGCATTGCATATAAATTTGCTGTTGTTTTAATTATTAAGGACCTGTGTCATGAGGAACAATGATCCCAGTCATCTGTACATAAATCAAGGGCCAAAGAAGACTCGTCGACAGGGAGGGCTTGGTCCAGGTTGATGTCCACAAGCAGGACCATGGCTTAGAGATCTGGGTAGCTCCCACGTTGAAAGAACCACTCACAAAACTTGTAGAGCACTTAGTACATCCAAACATACATAAATACAGAGTTTGGCTCAAGGTTTTTGGCTGGAGTCCATCGAGAGTTATGAATTCCTCTTTGAACAATGGCAGCTATTATTAAAATCTAGAGACTCTGAGTTGGATGTTTTCTCCAGCCCAGACACTGATTCAGAGCTGCAGCATTCTAAATAGCAAGGCTAGAAATTGATGCCGTTTTGGAGTTGATTTATTGAGAGGTTTCTTGATTTGGGTCAGGTTCCTGCAACATTTGGAAAGTGACGACTATAGCATCACTATTTCCCCCAAATGACCAAAATTATAGTCGGTAACTTGAGGCCAGTAAATTTCCCTGCAGCAGATGTTAAACTCTTTTAAAAGATGATTAACAATGGGAGACTTGGGCTCTATGGCAGAGCAACCAATCGGGTGGTGTTGCTCTCAAGTCAACGTGTGAGGTATGGGGCACATCCGGCCCCCCAAAGCGTGATGGGGAGCCCAGGTTGGAGACTGTAAGAACCCACAGGTTGTGGTGTAAATCAAGCCTGTGGTCCTGGGTGGCTGGACAGGCGGTACTGTGACAAGAGACCTAGACTGGGAGTTTGGAGACCTGGGCTTGAAGCTTGCTTCTGCCGGCAGTGTGACTGAGGGCAAACTATTTCCCTTCTCTGGGATACAGTTTCCCCATCCTTTAAAACAAGAAGGAACCACATTTGGTGGTCTCCAAGGTAATTTGTGAGTTTTAGACGGATTTGTTCTATTACTTAAGAAGAATGAAAGTAAATCATTTGTTAACCTCCAAAGAATCTGTGATTCTTAGAGGAAGCAACCACAAAAGAACCAAGATGGGTTGTAAAATTATGATGATGTTCGCTTCACAACACCACCGCCAAAAGTGTGGGAAGGAAAAGGCATGGAGATGGATCCAGAGAGGCCGCTCCTGGGATACCCAAACCAGGTTGCTGGGACCAGATGCAAATGTTTGCTGGTTGGAAACAAGGCTCCATCGAAGTCCTCTGGAGAAATGCTAAGCAGCTTTTATTCATCTGTCCAGCAGTTAAGTTCTCCACCTATTCATTTCTCCTCCCCTTTCTAAAGGGTTTATCATCCACTCATGAGATTTGTGGATCAGCTACTCCATGTGTATACTTACACAGATTCACATGTACACCCATGTGTACACAATTGTTAGGTAGAGTCAAATGGTGTTCTAATAAACTTCTCTAATACGGGTGTCTCAGGATCCATTCTTTATCAGTTCCAACCTTTCCAACCATGCTCCCAGCTCAAAGTGACTGGAGAGTGGAAAGGGACCACTGAGATCTTTTAGGAAAGTCCCAGAGGGTTTTTGACTTTTGCATTCCTCCATATCTTCCCCTCCACACTAAGGGGAGATGGCTCAGATTCTGCACCTCATAACACTTCAGTCATGGGGCTCTGGGAGCTTGAGTTCTTCCAAACTCTATCTGCTATGTTATAAGACAACATAACACACTCCTCAGAAGAATCATCCATTCATCCACTCATTCAATCAATATTTATTGAGCACTTACCGTCAAGTTTGGTATTAGTCCTGGAGACACAATGCTGAGCCAATAGTTAGGAAAGAGCTTAGGATATTCTAGGAGATGAAAGAAGACCAATGTGAGAAGTGCCTTAGTTCATTTGTTCAGTCTATTATAACAACACTAGAGGCCCGGTGCACGAATTTGTGCACGGATGGGGTCTCTTAGGGTGGCCTGCGGAGATTGGGCCCCAGATCACCCCACCAGCCTCGCAGCCCCAGCTCGTACCTCCAAGCCTCGCAGCCCCGCCTGGCACCCCGCCTTGGCCTGGCACTGCCCCCTAACCTGCTCCACCATCCTGCCTTGGTCCTGCTCTTGTCAGGGCCCACTGGGGCCGGCAATGCCTCCACTGCCGCCTGCTGCCAGCGCCACATCGCCCACACCTGCCATGTTCCATGCCGCCCCCTGGTGGTCAGCGCACGTCATAGTGAGTAGTCAAACTCCTGGTCTCCAGGTTGAACTCCCAGTCAAACGACTGCCTGAGGGGACAATTTGCATATTAGGCTTTTATTGTATAGGATACCACAGACTGGATAGTTTATGAATAAAAAACATTCATTTCTCAGACTTCTAGAGGCTGCAAGTCCAAGATCAGGGTGTCAACATGGTCTGATAAGTGCCCTCTTTTGGGTTGTAGACTTCTTGCTGTGTCCTTGCCTGGTGGAAGGTCAAGGGAACTCTATGTCTCTTTAATAAGAGCACAATCCCATTCATGAGGGCTCCACCCTAAAGACCTAAGCACCTCCCAAACACCCCACCTTCTAATACCATCACATTGGGCATGAAGATTTCAGCAAATGAACTTGGGGTACACCAACATTCTGACCACAGCAAGGAGCAATGTAAGTATGTGTGTGGGACAGTGATATAGAACAAGTCTGGAAAGGTAGGTAGGGCTCAGGCCATGCAAGGTCTAGGCATCCCAGAGTTCAATTTACCAACCCACACTTCTGAGGGAAGTGGACACAGAAAAATATGTTGAGGGAAGCCATGTGGCATTGGGGTAACCCATGGTCATTTCTTGGATTTATCAGATTGAATTCTTAAATCAGTTTTAAACACAATAAAACGGCTTTTTAATAAAGTGAATTATTGAACTCACATGAGAAAGATTGAGCAGAAGACAGCATAAGCTTTATTTTTTTATTTTTTATTTTTTAAATGTTTTTAGAGGGGGAGGGAGAGAAACATCAATGACGAGAGAGATTCATTGATCGGCTGCCTCCTGCATGCCCTCCACTGGGAATCGAGCCTGAAACCCGGGCATGTGCCCTGACTGGGAATTGAACAATGACCTCCTGGTTCATGGGTCGATGCTCCACCACTGAGCCACACCACAGCATAAGCTTTAGATTCAGACTTGAATTTGAATCTGGGCTCTCCTAATTGCTGGGTGACTTTGGACAGGCTACCTAACTTCTCTGGTTTGAGTTTCTGTCATCTGTCCAGTGAGATCAGCAGGGCCTATCTCATGGGCTTCTTAGGAGGTGATACACAAGACCATGTCTGCACTACCTACAGTTCCCAGTACATGGTACTCCCTTTTCCACCAAGCTCCGCTCTATCACGTAATCACCTACATATAATGGTCCTCGGTTGCAATAGACAGAGTCTAGTCTGTCTAGTTTGAGCAGAAAAGGATTGTAGTAAGAGATAGTGACTAACTCCCAGACTTGGTGGGAAAGCAGGAGAAACACACTCAGGACCACACTTCTAGGACACTCCCAGAACCATGCTGCAGAACTGACCCTAACTGGAAACTGCTTTCCTCACAAATGACCTGGAATCACTCCACCTGTGCCATCACCCACGCCAATGAGGATGGAAATCCCCAGTCTACAGAAGTTTCTGGCCTTAACTGGTGATCCTTGGTTCTAGACAACATTCTGTTCACCAAGTAATAAACACCTAGAGGCCCCCTGCTATTTCTGGCCACAAAAACTTTGAGCTACCACTGTTAGCTCTTCTCAAGCTGTGTCGTCTGATTCTCCACAAACTGAGTTTGGGGTGGCACATTCTCTAACCAAATTTTTATTTTTCTATACAACTTATTGATGTCAGTCTGTCTTAGAACTCCTAATAACCCCACTTTTTCAATCTCTAGTAGGAAATAAAGGTTAATTGTACTGAGGGCTGTTTTTTAAGCAGCTGCTCTCTCTTCTCCTCCTCTTTCTCTTCCTTTCCCTTCCCTTCCTCTCCCTCCCTCTCTCCCCCCACCTCCATACACATGCATACACACATCTTCTGTCTCTCACTCTTTATTATTTTTATCATTCTTTATTGCTTTAAAGCCAAATAAAATCACAGACTTTCACTTCTTGAGAAAACTTTCAGATCATGGAATCTAACCCTGTATCTAGCCCAGAGCAGGGCTGTGGGGCTGTGGCTTGTCTGAGATCACTCAGCAAGCTGAAGACCCTTGCGACCAGAGGAGATGGAATCAGAGGCTCTACATTCTTGTTTCAGCCTAGCTACTAAGAGGCTGAACCCTTGCCCGGTGGCGTGGCTCAGTGGTTGAGCATTGACCTATGAACCAGGAGGTCACGGTTCGATTCCCGGTCAGGGCATATGCCTGGGTTGTGGACTCAGGCCGCGGTGTGGGGCGTATGGGGGACAGTCGATTGATGATTCTCTCTCATCATTGATGTCTCTCTCTCTCTCTCCCTTCCTCTCTGAAAAAAAAAAGAGGCTGAACCCTTGACAAGGCACTTCCTGTGCTAGTCAGGACTCCAGGCTGTAATTGAAGAAGCCTAACTGGAACTAACCATAGCAAAAAGGGACTTTAATCACTCGTGCACTCTGGAAATGCAGGGGTGGGGTTGGGGAAGGTAGCAACCAGGGACTTGCAGTCACCAGAAGTCTCCTGTGTTTGCTCTACTTTTTCCTGCCTCAGTGAGATTTCCCACACACTGGGCCATGGCTGCCTGATCCTGACTCACATTTCCCACATTTTTCACTGAAAAGGAAAGGGCTCACTGGGGCCATGGTTGCTGCCTGATCCTGACTCACATTTCCCACATTTTTCACTGAAAAGGAAAGGGCTTCTTTCTTCCGCTCTGGCTTTAAAGGGCCTTTGGTCATGTGATTGCCCCCTTGGGCCCTCCTGGACTCCTCAGGCCCTCAAGTCTATTGTCTGATATTTAGTTTGCATTCCCAGCCATCTTTTTTCTTTTCTTTCTTTCTTTCTTTTTTTTACTTTGAACCTTTCTGTGTCCTTATGTTTTGGGTGTACTTTTTTAAAATAAGCAGCATGTAGTTGATTTTTAAAAATTCCGATCTGATAATCTCTGTCTTTTAAGTGATGAGTTTAGTCTTTTTACGTTTATTGTTAGTGCAGACATATTTGGACTTGTTTCAGTCATTTTACTTTGAACTCTCTATTTGTCCTTTCTTTTCCTATGGTTCTTTGTTTTCCTTTTCTTTCTCCCCTTTTTGGATTAAGTTTGTTTTCTTATTCCATTCCCCCAACCTCCCACTGATTTGGATGTTGTACATGCCTTCTATTATTTCATTGATATTTTATAATGCATATTAAAAGATTTTGAAGTTAATCGATATCTTAAGCCTCTACACAAATAATACAAGAACCTTGCTTGTTATTAATGTTTTGTGCACACCTTCCAGACTTATATACATTTATGTTCAGTATACAATTCTGTCTCTTTCTGTTCCTCCAATAGATACTATTATAATTTCTCTATAAAAGTGTTTGGTTGGATTTATGTACATGATTATTAATCTCTTTGTTCTTCAATTCTTCTTTCACCCTAGACCTTTTATCTGGGATTATTTTTCTTCTTCCTAAAGTATGTTCTTTAGAAGTTTTTCTTTAAACTAATGGCTTGTTGGGTTTGCTATTTCTATATCAGAAAATATTTTTACTCCACCCTAGTTCTCAAAGATAATTTTTTCAAGTACACAAATCTAGGTGGACAAGGATTTTGAAGATTATTTCTATATTTGCTCTTGAGAATTATGTTCTCTAATTTTTATGCCTTTTTTGATAATCAGTCTTCTCTTTAGCTGCTTTAATATGTTTAAATATCTTTAAATCTTATCTTTCTTGTTGATGTTCTATGGTTCACTATCATATATCCAGGTGTGTGTGTGTGTGTGTGTGTGTGTGTTTAAACCTTGCTTGATATATTTTGTGCTTCCTCTATCTGTGGATTCAGACTTTTTATCAGTTCTAGCAAAAGTGAGGCCATTATCTCATTGGCAATTGCCTCTTCCCCATTGTTTTTTTCTTCATTCTAGAACTCTTATTAGAAGTGTTAGCCGTCTTTATTCTTTCTTCCTCATCTTTTAACTGCTTCTGGTCCCTGTTGGACTTACTTTGCTCTGTACTCTTGCACATCTTCTAATTTATGCTACAGAATTGAATACAAGCATTACTTCTGTTTTAGTCCTGTCTTCTTAACTAGACTGGAAGCCCTTTGAGGACAGTGTACCTGTCTTATGTGCCATTTGTATTCCCACAGCACTTGGTCCAGTGCTTGACATAATAAGTGCTCAGTTAATACCTCATCACTACAGGCCTGTTCATTCATGCTCCCAAATTGCACCCTAACCTGAGTGTCATACATGTGGCCTCTGAGGAGCCAGATGAGTGCATTGGACCAGGGCACTTTGGAGGTACAGTGCTTGGCTCCATGGGCCTCGGCGGACTTCCTAGGATTTCACCTTTTACCTTCAAGATCTTCCAGCCCCTGTGCCATTCAAACTTACATCTTGTCATCTCTATCTGGTATTTTCAAGCCAGTCCTGTTTGGCTGCCACCCACAGTCCAGAAATACAATTCCAAGGGCAGACCTTGGAGCTGTGTGGGAAAGAGTGCAGTTTAAGTTGGGAATGTCAGGGCTATGTGGCCCTGGGCTCTGAGCCTCAGTTTCCTTTCTGGAAAACGGGAATGATGTGGTGGTGAACAATAACGGAAATAACGAAGGTGAAAGTGCTTACCAAATGCTGGGTACCGTGATTGTCTGCAAAACAGCATTGAACGGTGGCCACAACCATTAGACACAGGAAATATGGAACATAGTCCATATATCAGCTTTGGGAAAAGTTAAATTATATTATTCAGTCTGGTTTTTAAAAGATTACTTTAAGAAACTCTATCAATCTGACTTTAATCAAAAAGTGCTGAAAGGAAAAAAATTCCCAGATCTTTTTTTTCTGGGTTGCAAAATAAAAATTAAAAAAGGGGAGGGGGTTGAGTGGTTTATTTAAAACTCTGAGCACCTTGAAACTATTTGAAGTCCTGCTTCCCCTTTAAATCACGTTGCTCCTGAGTTAATAGGTGAGATTACAGTCAGGAAGAATAGGGTAACAGGAAATAAGGGGGAGGATTTAAAACATAAAAAGTGTCAGACTTCAGAACTCCAAGAATACTGCATTTCTTCTCAGTCCCAGCATCCTGCCCCTTAAGCCTTTGGTGAGGCCACCCTGCATTTGCAAGGATCATCTTCTCTATTGCAAACTGTTGAAATCAAAGCCACATGAATGCCTTGCTGCTCCACCCTGTGACCACCCTCCAGCTCTGTGCCTGCTCTCTCTGGGGTCTGGCAACACTGGAATCTTGAAGCCTTTGTAAGAAGCAGTTTCATCCTTAGACATTCTTATGGCAGCAGAGATAGAAGGGGTGATGTCATTACAATAAATGTCTCTTGTCTTTTTTTTTTTTAATGAGTCATTGTTACAGATATGGGGTCATTTCTTCTCAACCCACCGAATGCTCTGGGGGGAAACTGGGAGTGACTACATTCCCATTTTATAGATGGGAAAACTGAGATTTGCTCAACGTCACACGGCTTGCAAATAGCTGACATGGAATGGCAGTTCAGGTTTCCATCTCTATTATTCTCCCAGGAGCATGCAGGGCTGGGGCAGTTACAGCACCACCGCCCATGAAAAGGGACCCCAAGATCATGGGCCTCTCAAACATTAAAAAAATGCCTTTAAGAGAAGCCATTTCTTCAGCAAGAACACTGAGGCCCGAACACTTACCCATGGACCTACCCACAGGGGGTCGTTTCCAAGCCTGAGTTTTGTGACTTTTATTCTACATTCGAAATGAATTTAGTGTTGCAGATTCTGATTCTTTTAAAAAGCAGAAATCCATATTCGGTGTTTCTGTTAACTAGAGGATTTAATTAGCAATTGAAACTATATGTTCAGTCACTGAACTCTGTCCATTCTACAAAGCACTTTCACATCCTTTGTCTTATTCTGTCCAGACTCCCCAGTGCGGAGTGTGCCAATTACCAGGCTGTCACCCCTCCACGGAAGCCCGTGTTCCATGGGTATTACTACAAGCGCTCTCCTGTCACAGATGGAGAAATTGAATCACAGAAAGCAACTTTCCTAAATAGAGTTGACCCAGAAGTAGAGTTGCTCCTTTCTTGCTCTAAATCACTGCCCATATCCTGTGCCACTGGATTCTCCTGGTGGAAACACAGTTCATGAAAAGACCCTTGCTTTGGGATTCAGGAGACTTGGGTTCAAGTCCTGCTATTGATGCTAACTAGCTGAGTGACCCTGGTCAAGCCACTTTCCCTCTCTGAGCCACTTACTTTTCTCATCTATGAATGGGGGTGAGGGGGGTTGGGGGGGTTAGTATCTACCTGAAAAAATATGTGATTGTGCTCAGTTCAATGCCTGTCCTGTTCTATAAACATCAGCTGAATCTTTCTAAGAGTTAATTTTCTTATCCGTAAAAGAGAAATAGTAGTTCCTGCCTGCCTTCTTCATAGGGTGGTTAAGCACCTCAAATGGGATCGTGGATATAGGCTACCTTTGGGAAATAATGGGTAAAATGCTTAATTATGAGAGCTTTATTAGTTAAAACCGCATGGAAATTGCTGATGTTCATTTATAAGTAGGATCCTGGACACCCATTGGCTTTTGCTCATGCTCCTCTCAAACCAGAAGATGTAAAATTGGCCCCGTTCTGCAGACAGAGCTGTTGAGGGGTGGTTTGCGGGTGTCAGTGCAGAATGCAGACGTGGTGTCTTACACAAGTGCCCACAGAAAGGCACGAGGAGGCAGGAGGTGCACATTCTCCCCGTCAGGGAGCGTCCAAAGAAGGGCAGTGTGTGTGCTGGGTCTTGACAGGTCAGTAAGATGGGTACATGGGAAGAGTGGAGGACAATGCCAGGCTGGGGAAACACCGGGACACAGGCGAGGAGACGAGAAAGCAGGAGAACACGGGAGAGACAGCAAACCCTCTCATCGGGGAAAGCAAAATTCATCAGAAAGTGTCCGGACCAAAAGCCCAGCTGTTGTAAATGTTTCCCTCCACATCCCGCGTGGTTCAGGGTTCAGGATCTGGAAGAGGAGCCGCACACAAATGAAAGAGAAGAGACAAGAGATAATTTGGAAATATTGGGGGGCCAGGCGGGCAAGTCCAACTCAAGGGGAAGGACTTCCACTGGTGCTCAGGCCTCACCAAGCTTTTATTGATCTGGGATACACCCATAGCATAGCCCTTAGGCAGGCGACCCCCCCCCCCCCCCCCCGGCAGACTAGCCCATCAGCAAGGATTTACATAATAATAAATGGGGAAGTTGCTTCAGCTAGCACTGTCTGGACAAACAGAGGTGGCCGAACCCCATCTAATAAAAAAAGAAGATGGGCCTCCGTAATAGATTTTTTTTATTTTCAAAATAAACTCCCTCTTGGGGCGGGGGGGAAGATTCTCTCTCTT
>NW_005871289.1:453578-520820 GCF_000147115.1 Myotis lucifugus
TATCTAACATTTGAAAAGCAGGCCAAATAAAATGATGAATTCATAAGTCCAAGGACAGAATAATAGGAGGAAAATATATTATAGAGAATGATGCCCATGTCAATCTCAAAGAGAAGGGGAAAAGCTGAAATGGAAATGGGGGGGGGGGGTTCTCTGTCTACGCTTATCAGCTAGTGAAGACAATAAGCGGTTTCCCACACCCAGCCTCTCTAGACCATCAACAGAATGGACTAGAAGGTTCTGTGAGTGTGACAGGAGGGAGCCCAGTCTAAGTATCAGCTCTAAAAAGAATGTAATTTCAAAGATTCCAGAGGCATCTTCATACCACTAAGGGTGAAACTGGGCTGGGCGACTGTCCCTTTGGTTTACCTAAACAGGTGGGTGAGTTTCCCCCTTATAATCACTACTTTTAATAAAAAAGTAGGTTCAGATAACAATAGTCCAATGCGAAGTCCAATAATTAGGTCCAGTCATCATAGTTGCTAACATTCATTGAACATTCCCTACATGGCAGGTGCTGTTTGAGTAGTTGTATTAATTTCCTAGCAACTGCCACAAACTGGGTGGCTTAACATAAGGGACATGTATTCTCTCACAGTTCTGGAGGCCAGGAGTCCAAATTGAAGGTGTCAGCTCTGAGGGGAGAGTCCTTGCCTGCTTCTTCCGCCTTCTGTGGCTTCACATGTGCCATGGCTTAGAGATGCATCACTGTAGTCTCTGCCTCTGTCTTCACATGGCCTTTCCTGCGTGTCTTGTCATTGGATTTAGGGTCTGTTCAGGCAACCTGGGGTGACATCACCTTGAGATCCTTAACTTCATTCCATCTGCAATGACCTGTTTTCCAGATAAATTTATGTTTACAGATTCTGGGGGTTTGCATGTAGTCATATCTTTTGGGGACCTACTATTCAGTGATTTAGATGAATCATGTAATCCTCAAAGGATGTTTCTCCTATGGGGTAAGTAATGTCATTATCCTGGTTTTATGCATGAGGACATTGAGGCTCAGAGAGCTTAAATAACTTACTGGAACACACATGGCCAGGAGGTGGACCCAGTGGTCTGGCTCAGCGCTCTGTGTACTTCTAACCATCATGTGATTCCACCTCTTCTTGATGTTGAGGAGAGAACTCACTCTGGGTGATAAAGAAACCTGGAGTTTGGAACTTTTCCTTAGTGGATGGGGGGGGCGAGAGGGATGCTGGGTCCTAGAAAGGAGAGAAGATGTGAACCAAGGGAACAAGGCTCTGACAAGAGCAAGAACAGATGCAGCCAGGCCCAAGGAGAAGGGCACAGCCCACCAGAGACTGACCGTGCGTGTGCACGCGCGCGCGTGTGTGTATGCGTGTGCTGGGTGTCTGGGTTGATATCTCATCAAGGCCCTCTGGAGCAGTGAGGTCTCATGCTGGCTAACACGTTGGGTCCTGAGTTGATGTCTCTCCCCTTCATCAGTCACTCCCGGCAGGTGTGGATCTGTGGTTCCTTGGGGAAAGGAGGAGGAGCCATGGGGGTCATATGGGGCTCAGGAAGAGGCCATAGGAGGGGTGGCCCTGAGAGTACCGCCACCCAGGAGCCTCTGGGTCTTGGGGACAAAGGTGCTGACCCACATTCACTTGTGATGAGACTGGAGTCACTTCGTTGGCTGTCAGAGGAAGGCCAGGATGGCCCAGGCTGCAGGAGGTTGGAGAGGGAGGATGGCCTGGGATGTGGAGGGAGGGTGCTCCTCCCCGACATGCTGAACGAGTCAGAGCCCTCCCAGGAAGCGTGGTGGGGACTTGCCCACAGGAGAGGAAGCAGCCCCTCACAGCTGGCCATGGGGGCAGCAGGCAGCTGCTGGGAGTCGTGGCGGGGGGACGGGGGTGGGGGGAGAGGAGGGGACGGTGCCCTTCTCCACCCATTTCTTTCTTCTTCCCCAAGGCTATTCTGGGAAACAGGCCAGTTCAGGGCCCTTTGGAGGCAAGGGGTGCCCTCTGTGAGGCCCCGAGCACCAGGGAGGTAGAACCAGAGAAATATGATGTGGGGACTCTGTGCCTGATTCTAGGTGTGTGCTAGACAGCAGGGCGAGTGGCAATAAAGCCACGGAGACCCTGCACAAAACTAAACATGGCAGAATAGAGACGTCCAAGGAAGGCTCTGCCCCAAAGCTGCCCATCATTCCAACCAGGCTGCTGTTTGGGGTGTGCCTGCCTGCTAGCCACATCCTTTATGGTTAAGCCACTTAAGTGCTGGTTCTGTTTGTTCCCTTTCTGTATTGTTTTCAATGTATTTTTAAATAGATGAGATATGTAGGATTCAGAGATTTAAAAACATTAAAGGTATACAGTAAAAGTGTGCTCTCCCACTCTCGTCCCCTCTGCTCAGCTCCCATTCCACCTGACAGGGAACCCTGTGGCTAGTTCATTATGTCTGTTCATATTTTGTTTTGTTAATTTGCAAGATGATTGAGATATGCATTCTTTTTATCACTGTTTTTCTCATGGATAGTGTCATAATAGATAGCGTCCTGCTTTTTTTACTGAATACAGCTTGGAAGTATTTCTATCTGATAATGAAGAGTATAAAGATTGCTTTCTCTTTTCAACAGATATGTAGTATTCCATTAAAGGAAGTACCACCATTTATTTAATGACAACCTATTAATAGACATAAGTTGTTTCCAACCTTTGCTATTACACAGAATGATGCAATGAATATCTTCTACACATGCCATTTTGCATATTTTCAAGTGTACCCGAAAGATAAATTTCTTCAAGTGGGATTGCTGGGTCAAACATTTTACACTTTGATAGGTGCCAAATTGCCCTCTACTGGGCTTTATTGTGACAATATTATTCCTATCAGCAGTATATAAGAGTGATATTTTCTGTACAGTTTTACCAACAGAATGCATGTTCAAACCTTCAGACTTTGTTATTCTGATAGAGAAAAGTAGAATTGTTTTAAGTTACATTTCACTTATTATGAGTGAGATTGTATGCATTTTTAATGCTTATGAGAGATTCGTAGTTATTTTAAAAATATTTTTTTATGATTTTTAGAGAAAGAGGAAGGGAGAGGGAGAGAGAGAGAAACATCAATGCATCAGTGTGGGAATGGAACATCGATCGACTGCTTCCTGCACACCCCCTACCTGGGATCGGATCCCGAAATTTGGGCATATGTTCGGATCTGGAATTGAACTTTCAACTTTTTGGTTTATGGGACGACAACCAATCTGAAACACCCTGGCCAGGGTGATTTTTCTTTTCCTTTGCCAATTTTATACTGTTATTGGTCTATTAATTTGTAGGAGCTCTTTATTTATCATATAGATCAGCTTTTTGTCAATGAAATAAGTTGCAAATATTTTCCCCCCGTTTGATATTTAAAATAAAATTTTTGCTTAGGATGTTTGCTTTCTTTTTGTTTGTTTTGTTTGGTTGTCATGCAGAAGTTTTTGATTTTTATGTAATCAAATCAGCCTTTCCTTTTATAACATGAATATTTTGTTATAGTTAGAAAGGCCTTCTCTACTCCAAGGTTTTAAAATAATTCTTCAAAGTCTTTTTCTAACATTTTTATGGTTTTATTATGTTTTGTTTAAGTCTTTGATCAATTTTGAATGATCTAATTGAGGCCAAGTTTATTTTTATCTACTTGCTAGTCAGATATCTAATACCATTTCTTGAATAATCTATTTTTTCACCAATTATTTGAAATACCACCTTTATCATAACAAAATTCTATATTATTTGGACTCATGTCTGGTCTTTCTATTCTGTTCCATCGGATTATCTGTTTATATGCCGATATCACAGTTCTTTAAATTATTGTACATGTTTTGTATCTGGTAGGGTAAGACCTTCTCATCTCATTTTTCAGAGTTGTCAGGGTTTTAAAAATTTGTTTATTTCTCTGTATAGAATTTAGAATCAGCCAATCCAGTTCAAAATATATGTTAGCATTTTATTGGAATATCCTGAAGGGTAATTGAGGAAATATTGACCTCCTATTTTTACTTTGAATCTTCCTATCCAAGATTATGGTGTGACTTGCCACGGTCTGAGTCTCCCTTTTGCCTCTCCACCCGTTCTGATCCCGCTAACAGCTGGGAGATGGAAACATTTCCAAATCCACACGTAAGCTTCAGCGTTCGCAATGACAGCATTAACTAAGGGGCTGCTTGGCCTCCACTCCCTCCCTCTGGGCCACCGCTCACTGGCCTCTCCCTCACTGGTGTTGGGTTGGAGGTTGAGGTGGGGGGGAGAGGGGAGGTTGTCACCAACAGATAGCGAGATAAGGGAGGGGACTTGGACCTGTGGAGAGAGGCACCATCTGTGTATCCAGAACTGAAAGTCAGCAATCTCGGACAAAGATAGAAAGAAAGAGGCAGGCGTGGAGGACTGCGGGTAACTGGTGAGGTCTGCAGGAAGGCAGTGAGGAAGAGAAACCATAAGGGCGGGCAAGAGCAAATGTGGGTTTGGAGAAGGAGGAGGAGGAGGAGGAAGAGCGGGAGAAGGAGGAGAGGGAGAGGGAGGAGAGGGAGAGGGAGGAGGAGGAGGAGGAGGAGGAGGAGGAGGAGGAGGAGGAGGAGAAGGCATCTCAGCAGGTGTACGTTCTAGCAAGACTTTAAAGAAACGGCACCCTCTTCAAGAGCTGGGGCAATGTCTTCAGTGTCAACATCTTTCTTTTCTTTTCCTTTAAAAAATATTTTTTATTGATTTCAGAGAGGAAGGGAGCGGGAGAGAGAAACAGAAACATCAATGATGAGAGAGAATCATCAATTGGCTGCTTCCTACAGGTCCCACGCTGGAGATCAAGCCTGCAACATGGGCATGTGCCCTGATTGGGAATCAAACCATGACCTCCAGTTCAATAGGTTGACGCTCAACCACTGAGCCATGCCGGCCGGACTCAACATCTTTTTTTTTTTTTTAAATATATTTTATTGATTTTTTTACAGAGAGGAAGGGAAAGGGATAGAAAGTTAGAAACATCGATGAGAGAGAAACATCGATCAGCTGCCTCCTGCACAGCCCCTACTGGGGATGTGCCTGCAACCAAGGTACATGCCCTTGGCCAGAATCGAACCTGGAACCCTTGAGTCCGTAGGCCGACGCTCTATCCACTGAGCCAAACCGGTCAGGGCTCAACATCTTTTTTTAAATGCAATATTTAGCATACATATAAAATGTCCAAAATATATGTGCTGCTTACTGAGTGGCTATGAAGTCAACTCCCTTTCAGCCACCACCAGGTCAAGAAGTGAAGCACTTGTCAGCACCCCAGAAACTCCCTCTCACTTGTCTCCTAGAGGTAACCAAGGTCCTGATTTTTTATCATCAGAAGACAATTGCTATTATAATAAAGAAAAAAAATTTGAGAAATGAGAGACCAGGATTGAAATGTGCTAGAAAGAGGACTGAAACCTAGGCCAAGAAAGGAGACCTGGAAGACAAATCAGGAAACGGAGGCAAAGGTGCAGGCCTGCAGACCAGGCCCCTGGAGCAGGGGTCCAGAGCAAGCCACTACCGTGGATATGTGGGTCGTGGCAGTTCGAAGGCTGTCCACCTGCCTGGCTCCACGTGTGCGGCCCAGGCCAGCCCGACAGCTGGGAGCAGCAGCTGTGCACAAACATTCAGGGCTTGGGGGGCCAGCCCGAGTTGGGGGGTGGAGCTGTGCCTCCCAGCGCTGAGGCCGCCAGTGAAGCCCAGCTGGTCCCAGGTCTCCAAGGGGGAAGTCCAGAATGTGGATTTCTAGAACTCTGTGAGCCGCTGGTCTCCTTATATGCTTCTGTAGGCTCCATTCCTCTCTTGCTTTTTGGGGGTACTTTGTCCTCTTGCCCAAGACCCAAGACAACCCTTCTTTATGCACCAGGACATTTTCGGTCCCGGATCTCCAGTGCCCTCCATGCCTTAGTTCCCTTCCCTAAAAGAAGAAATTTGAGAACTCTCTCCATCAGTCCCACCTAGTTTAAGTGGGGTTCTTTCCACTCCTCAAAATGAAGATAATCCTGCACTGTGGCCCCACCCAGGCCCAGAATGACTGTGCACCAGAGAGTGGGGCCCAGATTCCGGGGGAGGGGAGCATGAGTAGGACTTTTGGCAAATTGTCCATCACAAGGGGTACCAGGCACTTTGGTGTCCACGGACAGAGCATCTGTAGTTTCCAGGTTTGATTCCTCCCCAGGCCAGTAACCAGGAAAATTGCAGAGGCTCCAGTTTGAATGGCCTCTGCTTTCTCTTCAAAAGAGAAAGTGCTCCTAATAGTCTAAAAGGCGTTACCCTGGGGTGGAAAGACAGATTCAGAAAACCCATGGTTCTCAATGCCTGGGACCTGTAAAAACACTTTGGAGTTTGAATATTTGCAAAGGTCAAGGGCATCTGTGCTTGACCAGCAAGGAGTAAAAAAGGGTATGGCCCATGTGAGGCTCAATCAGAGGGGAGCATGAAGCAGAAAGTGGTGTCCAGGCAGGTCAAAGGTCAAGGCAACACAGGCTGAGGCTGCAGAGTGTGAAGTGGGCAAAGGTTTCTCTCTACTATGTTCATGGATACACCCCCAGTGCCTAGAAAAAGTGTCTGGCATGTGGCAGGCACCTAGCAAACATCTGTTGCATGAACTGAAGGTCTATAACCTGAGGATGCTGACAGGCCGAGGCTGTCCTATGCCCAGGCGACAAAGCCATCTTCAGTGGCTCAGGGGATTAGGGACAGGCATTTCCTGGTCCCTGGAAGCATCACCTCTGAGCAGAGACTGGGGTTCCTGGATGCATTTGCAGTGGGTGAGGGACACTGCAGGCCCTGCAAGTGGTGACCACGTGTTCCTTGCCAGGTGGTTGACGAGAGGCCATCCCCTAATGAGAGTGAGAGAGAGAGTGCTGTTTGAAGCTCAAATGGAGACTCCAGTTCTAATCAGCACTTTAATTCCAGGACATTTGGCAAACTGAAAACAGCTGTGAAGCGGGCCAGTGAAACAGACGGGAGAGCCACATCCTTGCCTTTCAACCGCAGTTTTGGGAGACACCGGGCCATCTCAGCCACCGTTCCTCTCGCTCTTCTCTTTCAGGCTTGCCAGGGAGCATGGTACCTGCCAACAGGCGAGTGCCCCCACCCTCTGACCCTCCAGGTTCCGGGTGGGGCCCATTCCCTTGCACTGCTGTGTCTGGGTGTCTGTCCTTTCACGTGGGCTCTGTGACCGGACAATCCCACAGACGCGATCCACAGGGATGACAGTGGGTCTATTTTCAAGACATGGGGCTTGCAAGCGAGTCCCAAACTAAACCAGAGAACACAGCCCATTGCCCCAGACACCACTTTTCAGCTACTGATGGGTTTGGCCTCAGTCCTCTTTTTTGTGGGTCAGCCGAGAAGTGTCCACTTACACAGGATGTAATTTTAAAGAGCTTTGAGATGTCCAACCATCCTTCGGCCTGAAATAGAAATTCTCCTCCTAGGAGACATGCCTTTGGGTTGAGAAGGCTCCTGCGAAAAAGAAACAGCTAACCAGAGCGGAGGAGCCTGCTTTACCCACTCCCAGGCACCAGCACCCGAGTAGGCTTTTATATTGTTGGAGGGGAAGGCCCATGGTAAATGGCATGTAATATAGGACAGGTGCCTTTTGATACAGTGGCAGGTATAGGAACATGTGGGTGGCCAGGGAGGAAGTTTCTGGTGGGAGGAGCGGCGTGGGGACCTGGCCTCTACAGAAGTTGTAGTGAGAAGTGCAGAGGCAAGAAGCCCTGATTCCACTGACTTCACTGTCTTGGCGACTGACGGGATTCAGGACCACGTGGTTGGTCCAAAAGTTCATGGAGCTAATCATTCATTTATGACTCCACCAGTGCTCTCCTGTGATCCTTCTTTGTTCTACAAGGGAAGCAAAATCCTGCTCCCACTTCCCCCAATTGAATCCAAACATGGGGAACAAGGCCTGGCAATCTTCTAGCTAGGCTCCAGGCTGGAGAACAGGGCCACGACTTTGCTCATTTGAATACGCTGAGAGGGGTGGGGGGCGAGTCAGATGCAACCCATGTGTCAGGCTCTCTGGTTGATGAAGGACCTTGCAGCCTGATTTTGCTCTGTCTACCAGGGACCCTAATTCAATGCAGACAGGCTACTGAGGAGGCTACTTCTTTGTTGCTGTAAAGTGAGACAATCTCAAAATGAAGGTTGTTTCTGAACTTGGTTCAGCTGACAAGTGGGAAGAAAACCCAACAGGCAATAAAATATTCTCCATGTTTTTTATGTGCCAAGTTCTGTGCTAGGTACTGAGGGGATACAGCAGGGACGTAAATGAGGGACCACACCTCTGGGGCAGTTCTGGCTGTTGTGATGTAATTCCTATAGCTCCCTCTCTTAATCTCAGGAGCACCCTGGATTGGACAATGCATTGTATGTTCATCCCCAGAATAAAAACTCTGCTGGAGAGCTCACTATCTAGTTAGAAAGAGTAAGTAGCTCATGTGTTTGGGATGAGTGAGGTGGGATAAAGCTGGGCTGCAGATAGGGAGTTGCTTACTGGAATCCATGCATGTCCAAAGAGTGAGCTGACATTTTGCTTTCATCTGCTATTTAGGTTCCTGCAGTAGCTCCAGGTGGTATGGCTATGGGGCATCATATGCACCATTCCATGTAGAAACTTATCCCTAAGGTCAATTTGGGAAGGGTGCCCCCTAGAATTGTGCATCACAGCTCACTGGGTCTTGGGTTTGGAGGGGCTGAGAGGTCATTGTCTTATTCCAGCTGTTCACGCTCAGCTGGAAGCCTGCCAGCACCCCAGGGCAATAGCTTTACCTTCTTCATCTTCACATGCCTTGACTCAAGTTTATGCATCAGAGAAGTTCTCCAATATTTATGGGTTGATCTGAGCCAGATTTAGTCATCAACCCCTAACATGGTCCCCCAAAGACCTGCATGAAGATGGTCTGACCCAGCGGTTCTCAGCCTTGACTGGGGAGACATTAAGATGACTTGGGTTCCTGAACCCCTCACAGGTGTATGGCATCAGCATCTCGGTGGTGGGGCCTGGCATGTGTGGGGTCTGATGTGTGGGCTGGGATCGGAACCTCTGGTCTCTCCTCTCTGTAGACCAGTGGTCAGGTGGGAGGCCAGAACCTTCTAAAGGGCCAGTGCCATGGTGGGTGGTTCTCACAGCCTTTGGTTTATGATGTGCATTGGTTGGGTTCTCTTCAGAGGTGCTGATTCTGATATAGAGAATAAACCCAGGCTATGGGGCTTCTGCTGGGGGCAGGTTGCAATTCTTGGAGTTGCTAGTGAGAGGGGAGGGGCTTCTGATTGGGAGAAGAGATAGCTGGGAGCAGGATGGGATTGGGATGTGGCTGTATCACTCTGTTTGAGGACCTCACTACAGGCACTAACATCTGATTAAAATGTCCCCATCTCAAACTTCTCCAACAGCGCTGAGAGCAAGCAAGAGGGAAGAGGTCGGGGAGTGCATGTCACCAGCCTTGGTCTCATATCAGGCCTTCTGAGGGTTGATTGCAGAGTGTTAATCTTGGGATTGGCCAGGGTATTTCATCGGTTTAGAAAGAGAAGTGTGAGCTGGAGGCAGGGCTGGTGGGAGGAGGGGAAACAGATAGGAGCATATCTCATCCCAGGACAGGTCGTGGGGACATGGCTACACGGAGGCTCCTTATATAAGGACAAGTGGTACTTGATAAAGTGGCCCCACACCCCCAGCCTTCTGCCCAAGATGAGTCAGAGGACTCATGGGGTTGGGGGTGGAATGGGGCCTAGAGCAGCAGAGGAAACATAGGGCATCTCCTCAGACTGGGCAGAGGCGCCGTGTGGCCGGCCCGGGCTCCTGCTGACGGAATAGCTGCGTCTAGGACAGCAGAGCTTCTCCCCAGTGGGGAGCCCCCGTGGTGGGGCCAGAAGGAGAATCTGGGAACCAGTTCTGATGTTTCGATCAGCTTTCAAAAAATTTATTGTTTTAATCCCCAAAGCGCTCTGGGAGGTGTTTCTATTTGCTCTGTATCATTTTACAGGTGGGGAGGCGAGAAATAGATGGTGAAAACAGATGAACTTGGACAGAGGGATTTCAGTTCCCCATAACCTGCCTCCCAAAGTGACCATAACATCGTGTGCCCTGGCTTCTGCTCTTGAGCCCGATAATAGGGGGTCCAATCCCAGCTCAGTCATTTCTACCAGGATGGCCCTGGGCAAGTCATCCCACTTCTCTGAGCCTGGTTTTTCTCAGCGATCGCATGGCGGGCTGTGTGAGGATCGAAGATAAGGGGTGTGGCCTGGCTCTGTGCTCAAGAAATGGTGGCTGTTCATGTTGGTCTGAGCAATAATAGGGAGCACTTACCAGGTGTCAGGAGTCCTGCTAAGCAATTTACACACCACAGCCCATTAGTGCCCTCAGCCCATTTCACAGATGAGGAGACTGACATACAGGGTGGCCCAATAGAGTACAGAGAGGTTCAATAGCTTGCTAATGAGTAGAGGGCTGGGATGTGACCCACGTGGGCTCCAGAGTCCACTCTTGTTCTGCTGCCTCTGTCCACTGGCAATTTATATCAAGGCTAGAAATAAACCCCATCCTTCCTGCCCTAGTAAACCTCATGGCATTGACACAATTTGCCATGGAGGAGTCCCCATCCTTCCTCCCTGGGCTGTCCCTTTTTTTGTGGTGGTCCAGACACCTAGAACCCTTCAACCTTCCCATGTTCCTGCCCCTGGCTCCTGTGTGCCCGGTGTGGTTTGAGGTGCTCTGACTACATCTTCTCATCGCATCCTCTCTGCAGCTCTGGTGAGCATCCTTCCCCAATTTACAGATGGGAAATAGCATTCTCTGGATCACCCAATGTGCCCTCCCTTCCTCAAGAGTCCTGTTTTCTGGGGGAGAATGTTCCAGCTGAGGGAACAGCATGGGAGGAAGCTCTGAGGCAGCACGGCCCTATGGGGAATTTACAAGTGTCTGCGTGGTTGGCACATGGTGAGAGGAGGATTCAGGGAGACGTGAGGCCTGGACTATCTTCTCTTTGCTGAGCCCAAGCACAGAAGACCGTGGTGACCCTGGTGGTCCTCACACCACTATAGTGACAGTATCTCACACATCTGCTCCAGTTACGAAGCCTTTCCATTTACTTCTGAGTCTGCTGTCAGGGTGGGCACAGGGAGACCAGTGGTCCCATGCGTGGGGTATGGGAAGTCAATAACTTATTTTCCAGCTCCTCCTCTGAGCTAGAGTGGATGTCACTCGGTCTCTAGTGATGCTGTGTCCCCAGCTATAAAAGAGGTATAGGTGTAAGGGTAGATGTACTCTGCTTGATGGGAAGGGCCGCTGAGATTCAGGAAGGGGCTTATTGGGAGAGAGGTGTTGTGTCTAGGTAGCTTCTAGGACAGCCGTGGGTAAACTACGGCCCGCGGGCCGGATCCGGCCCGTTTGAAATGAATAAAACTAAAAAAAAAAAAAGACCGTACCCTTTTATGTAATGATGTTTACTTTGAATTTATATTAGTTCACACAAACACTCCATCCATGCTTTTGTTCCGGCCCTCCGGTCCAGTTTAAGAACCCATTGTGGCCTTCTTGGGAGAGAGGTGTTGTGTCTAGGTAGCTTCCAGGAGGAGGCTGGGCTCCATGGGGGCAATAAAAAGGCAGCCGGAGTCATGATGAGGCACAAGAGGGCTGGTCTCTGAAGGGGAAGAGGAAGACACTGGCAGAGAAATGGAGGTGGTCATGGCTCTCTCGTCACTCTTACTCCTGGGATCAACAGGCTGAGCGAGTTGAAACCAGCCAATCCATCCCCACTAGCTCCTGTTTGAACTCACCTCTGCGGGTTTCCTTCTTGGCTTTCCAGTGAGAACCTGTGTTGACATCCAATTCTCTGAGAATCTTAGCCTCAGTGGAGAAGGGCCAGGCCCATATTCTAGATTTGTGCTTCACAAACCCAAATTTTCCAGATTTCCGATTACTAGTCCTGCTCTGAGGCAGAAAAATCTATAGGTTCCAAATGCCTATTATTTCCAAAATGCCCATAGCTCCCTTCCGTCTTCTCAGTCCGGAATGAACACAAGAATCAGAGACAGTGACCTTTGTCCTGGGGTCTAAGCCGAATGAAGCCTGCGTTTTCAATTGAGAGGGACCCCAGGGTAGCAACTCTGTGTCCCAGAATTTCTAAGAAAGTCTTGATTTCAAACAGCCTGCTGTGTTGGGAGGCCATGTGTCAGGCCAGTGCCAGATGAATGTGTCCTGATTTTTATTTCAGAAACTATGGTCAGCATAACCAGAGAAAGAAATTGGAAAGGACAGTAATTGGAGCCTGGTCCTGGGCATGAGATGGAAACCACAGAAAGGCTCCATTTCAGTTTGCTTAAGCAGCTGTAGCTATCACAGCCTATCAGGGTGGAGGGGCCCGTCAATGTCAAGGTCATCTGGTTCAGCCTCAGTCTTTCCATAAACATGTCCTGGTGGCTTTGAGTGTTGGCTCAAAGTCAGATATACGCAGGTTTGAATCCTGGCTGTGCTACTTCCTAATTGTGACCTTGAGCAAGATGCATAACTTCAATCTCCACAGTGTGTGAACCTGGAGGAATAATAGTTCCTCTGCTGCAGGGTGTTTTTAGGGTTAAACAAACAAATGAATGGAAATTGATTAGCCCAGCCCCTGGCTCCATAGTTGTTAACACCCTCTTCTTCCTCATCATGTGCCTGGAGCTGTGTTGGGTGTGGGGACTCTGGAGTGAACTACCCCTGGCCTGTGGTAGACACTGCGAATTGCCTGTTCTTTACCCATACTGTCCTCCACCCTGCCTCCTCTCTCTTTCCCTTTCTCCACTCTTCCTTCCACGATGAGCCCTGGTTTATTCATAGTGGCACAGCATCCCTCTATAAACAACCACATCCCATTTTTTTTCCTGACCTAGGTGGTCATGTGATGTGGTTTGAGCCAATGAGATGTAGGTGGGAGTGACTGGGTAGGATCTAGCAAGATGCTTTAAAAGAAGATGATGCTAAAGGTGGGGTAGCCACTTCTGACAACGATGGGACAAGCATGATGACAGAAGCCACGTGTTAAGGCAGAGCAGGAAGAGAGAGAAAGAGTTGAATCCTTAATGGCATAGTCAACAAAATAGGACCCACAGGCCAAACCCAGCCTGCTGTCTTTGTCAATAAGCTTTTTTGGAACACAGGCCTGGCCCTTTCTTTATGCATTATCTGTGCCTGCTTTCACATTACAACGGTAGAATGGAGTAGTTTTGACAGAGACTGTGTGGCTCTATTTATGATCTGGCCTTTGAAAAGAAAAAGAAAAAAAAGAGAGAAATTAGTCAACCCCTGCTTAATGGGATCCGTGTGTCCTGTACAACTCTGGATTGCTTACCCTTGAGTATCTTAGTGATGGCCATATAAATCCTTGCATAAATTATTTCATTTAGTGGGCATTATGCTTTCTGACTCTCCAATGTAATACTAGAACATGCACGGCCCTACGACAGCATTGCTTCTACTTCTTCCAAGATGTTGCAACTTCTGCTGGAAGACTCAGGGACAGTGTATTATCTGTGAGGGGTCATGGGTTGTAAGCAATAGAAAACACCTCTATTTCTGATCATCACAGAAAGGAAATTTTTGGAATGACAAGGAAAGTTTTGAGAACTGGTATGAGAAAGGGCAGGTACCAGGCATTTCCAGGGGTAATGGGAATCAGTCTTTCCCTGAGGCTGGAGGTAGAATGAATGATGGAGCTCTTGGCTATGGGAGAGCAGCACCTCCATTAGTAGTCTCTGCAGACAGTTCCGAGGGAGAGAGGTCCATCCCTGAATAGGAAATCAAGGTGCTATTGGAAAGCCAAAACAGTGAGGGCCCATCGCAGACAGGAAAATTCCTTTGTCCAAATTAACCAATCATCACTATGCAGAGCCTGCTAGTTGCCTCTCCCCCAGTCTCAATTCTCCCTTCTCCTTCCAGGGTAATGGAACTTGCAATTTTTTAGCAGGTCACATAGTCACCCAGAATAAGGATGAGTTTCCCAGTTTCCTTGGCAGCAAGGAGAGGGCATATCACTGTGTTGTCATTGGACTAAGAGCAAAAGTGATGTGCATTTTGGGATGTGAACTTAGAGGCTGTCCCCTTCCCCCTTCCTGTTTCCCAGAATGTGGAAGTGGTGTTTTCTGCCTCGGACCAAGTGGGCAAGAGCATCAAGCCAGGGAGGCAGGGCGTCAAGCGAGAAGGAGCCTGGGACCATGACATTGTAAAGCCATCAAACAGCCCTGCACTGCTCACCTCCAGAGGCATTTATCAGGATAGAAAAGACACTTCTCTCATTTAAACCACTGTTTGTTCTGGTCTCTGTTATTACTAATTGATACAATCATAGACTTCCAGGAAGGAATTACTCAGAGTGAGCTGAGTATTGAGTTCCAGTAGATTTTACCCAATAGATTCACCCCTTGGGACTGTACACATTTCTAAGTTCTCTTTCAAAAGACAGCCCATCAAATATTTCCCAACAGCTCTATCCAATTCCCACATCACAATGGTCTTTTCAGCTCTAGATTCTCCACTGTTCTCTGTGGGACCTGCCAGTCTCCTTTGGAACTGCCCGGTCTCCATGCTCCGTAGGCCTCACACCAGGCATGCTCAGGCCATGCGAGGTGGACAGAGGGGACTGTCACTCCATTTTAGATTTTCCACTTCACAGTTTTTCAGTCAGCTTTTGAAAAATGCTGATTGAAATGGTTAGTAAATCAATATATTTTCATCTTTCTCTTTAGCCCCAATAAAATACATATTATATTTATTTTCTATGGATGCTGTAACAAAAATTACTACAGAGATAGTGGCCTAAAACAACACACATTTATTATTACAGTTCTGGAGGTCCAACGTCTGAAATGGGTCTCACTGGGCTAAAATCAAGGTGACAACAGGCCCTTGTCTGTGTGTGTGTGTGTGTGTGTGTGTGTGTGTGTGTGTGTTTCTGGAGGCTCCAGGGGAAAAATCTATTCCTTGCCCCATCCAGTTTGGCCACATTCCTTGCCACCCACATTCCTTGGCTCTTGGTCCTCTTCTTCCATTTTCAAAGCCAGCAATGTTGGGCCAAGTCTTTTAAATCCGCCATCTCTCTGGTTCTGAATCTTTTTCTTCCCTCTTTCCATCTTTGAAGGACTCTTATGATTATATAAGGAGCTGATCCACGATAATCTCTCTATTTTACAGCAACCTGATTCCATCTGTAACCTTTACAAATCCAGGGATATTCACAGGTTCCAAGGATACCTTCACGGGCCATTATTCTGCCTGTCTCACATCCTATGACTTCTGCTCATTGAGGCTTCTGCGGGCCACATGCAGAAGTCGGCACTTCACACACAGTGTCTTATTTGATCCCGGAGCCCCAAGGCAGGCAGAGTTCTCAGATGGCCCCCGAGAGTTCTGCCCGCTGGTGTACAGATCCTACATAATCCCCTCCTCTGGGGTGTGGGCAGGGCCTGTGAATGTCACTCTCGTGCTTGGGTTCTGTAATAAGGCAAAGGTGATGGGATCGTTAGCCCCATGAGTAGGTATAAAATGTCATCTTTTGTAGACGGAGAGAGATTCTCCTGTGGACCTTGAAGAAGTGCCTGCCCTGTTGGGGGCTGCCAATGGAGGGGCCATGGCAAGGAGCGCGGGGCAGCCTCTAGGAGCCAAGAGCTGTCCCCTCCAACAGCCAGCAGGACGAGGGGACCGCAATCATACAGCTGCTGGGAGCCGAGATCTGCCAACCCCTGAATGAGCTGGGAAGCAGATTCCTTCCCAGAGTCTCCAGGTAGAATGTGCACCGTGATTTCAGCCTCAAGAACCTACAGAAACGATGAGAGGATGAATGGGTTTGTTTAAGGTCCACTGTTTCGGTAATTTGTGCTGCAGCAATAGAAAACAAATACACTTCAGTTTGAGAGAACTGAAGCTCGGAGAACTGAAGGAACCTGCCAAGGTCAGAGAGCTGGTATTCAAACTAAGGTCTGTCTCCAAATCTGAATTCTGAACCACTACTGCTTCCCCACTGACAAGCATGAATAATAGATTTGGTGTTGTTTTTATTTTATTTTATTGTTAGTTCTTCATTAGTTGTTTTTATTTTATTTTATTGCTGATAGAAAAGAAATCTTTTCTGGCTCTGGAAAAAGAATTATGACTTTTCTCTTACCTGCAATGAGATACCTCACCTGCTCTGTGTCATTGGGGCATTTCTGTGCTTCTGCTGGGCTTCCCACTGTAAAGTGATGTCCTGCTTTTGAACACTGTGGCACCAAAATTTAAATTCTGAAATAAGCTGCATGTGTGACAAGATTTAAGGTAGAAACTTTCATCATTTCAACCAAACTTCTTTTTTAAAAAAATATTTTTATTGATTTCAGAGAGGAAGGGAGAGGGAGAGAGAGAGAGAGAGAGAGAGAGAGAGAGAGAGAGAGAGAGAGAAACATTAATGATGAGAGAGATTCTGCACGTCCCTTATTAGGGACCAAGCCCACAACTTGAGCATGTGCCCTTGACTGGAATTGATCCAGGGACCCTCCAGTCCGCAGGCCAATGATCTAACCACTGAGAAAAACCAGCTAGGGCTCAACCAAACTTCAAATTCAAAAGCTACCAAGCTGTGCCAGTGAGTTCGCCAGGTGAGTCAGGCCAGTGTTTGACACGGACTGGAGAAATATTGGTGTTGCTCACACACATGACAGACGCGGGTCCTGTTATGAGGAGTGAAATGCAAATTAGTTGAAAAATGTTATGAATTTTTAGTGGTTTTTCATCTTTAGGAATTTTCTCTACCACAGATATAAAAGCATAACTACTTCCAACAACTTCTACATTAAAAAGGGGCCCTCCCGCCCTGGCCGGTGTGGCTCAGTGGCCCATGCACTGAAGGGTTATGGATTCGATTCCCGGTTAAGGGCACGTACCTGGGTTGCCGGTTCGCTCCCTGCCCCTGGTTGGGCACATGTGGGAGGCAACTAATCAATGATTCTCTTTCACAAAGATGTTTCTCTCTCTCTTTCTCCCTCCCTCCCTGCCTTCCACTCTCTCTCTGAAAAAGCAATGGAAAAAGGAGCCTCAGGTAAGGATTAACAAACAAACAAAAAAAGGGGCCCTCCTACTTGAAAACTAGGGGCCTCACTTCTCAGGGGGTCGTGCAAGCTCGCCTCTGCTCCACATCCCGGAGCTGCTCAGAAAAGCACAGGTGTTCTGGTTCCCCTGGGTTCCTTGCCGGCGCCATGTGCCTTTTCTCCGTGTGGGACGCTCCCGTAGCCCTGACACCAACACCGTCTCAGTTTTCCAGAAGAGACATTGGAATGAAGTGATTGGGTCATCCTGACTGAGGTGTGGTTTACTTGTTGAGGCGACTAAGAAGCTATGGGTGGGGGTGGGGGCAAAGCTCCCCAGCTACTGGCTGTGATGTTCCGTGGCCTAAACGTAGCTTCCCACTAACTCTCTTGGGCCTGAGGAGAGGGTGCCCTTTGGACCAGAGGTAGTTTAGTTGGGTCTTCTGTTCTCAGGGCACAGCAGGCGAAACACAGCGAAGGGCCCTGCCTGCCAGGCGACAGTCCTTGATCAGATAATCCCAGACTCCTCAGCAGAGAAGTGGACTCGCAGCACCGAGGCAGGGAGCTCACTGAGGAAGAAGGTGGGAAGCCTGGGTTGGACGCCAACAGCTGTTAGCTTTGGGCGAGTCCTTCTACCTCAAGAGCGCAGTTTTCTGGTGCCCGATGGGGGTAACATCTTCCTCACAAGCCTGTGGGGAGGGCCTTGGAGAGCTAATGTGTTTAGTTTGCTGTTACCACATCACAGATCACCACACACACAGCTTAACAAAACAGTTTTCTTTTTAAAAAAATAATACACATTTTTATTTATTGGCACTACACTACAAAGAGCATCTGACTTAATAAATGACAGCCATGTTTTGCTCAGGATACTATTGTACACATGCCCTATAGCAGCGGTTCTCAACCTGTGGGTCGCGACCCCTTTGGCGGTCGAACGACCCTCTCACAGGGGTCGCCTAAGACCATCCTGCATATCAGATATTTACATGACGATTCATAACAGTAGCAACATTACAGTTATGAAGTAGCAACGAAAATAATTTTATGGTTGGGTCACAACATGAGGAACTGTATTTAAAGGGCCAGAAGGTTGAGAAGCACTGCCCTAGAGGCTGTTTTGCAGCAGGTACTAATCTGCCGAACTTCAGACGGCAAGATGCTAAGCTGTGGGTTTGATATTGTCCAGCCAGTTGTTTCCTGTCGCCCCGCAGAGTCTGGTGATGTGTAAATGTTGAGAGACCACCTTGTCACCACCACTTCCTTTCCCACAGGTGTCTCCACTGAGGTAGAATCTCAGATCCTTAAGATGCAAGGAGGCTCGTAGAAATCCGCCAGCTATCACCAGGTTCTGTTTGACAAATTCTGGTGCCTCTTCGATTATGTTGTTGATTTCAGGTGCTGCCTTCACAAAACACATTTCTTACCTCCGTTTCTGTGGGTCCGGAGTCTGGACATGGTGTGGCTGGGTCCTCAGCGTGGGGTCTCACAAGACTGCGACCCTGCAGTCAGCCAGGACCCAGAATTAAGTTCCTGGAGGCTGAAGGGCGGAAGGCTTCACTTTTTCTGTGGCTGTCAGCTCGAGTCCACCCTCAGCTCCCAGAGGCCGCCCTCAGGTCCTTGCCACAGTGGGACTTCCCACCAAGGCAACCACCACCTGGCAGCCTGCCCCTTCAAAGCCAGCAAGGGAGTGAGAGATGCCATAAGACAGGTGTTTCAGTCATGTAATGTAATCATGCCATCTCAGCCATGCAGTCACATTCAGCATGTCATGTTCTGCTGTTGGAAGCAAGTCACAGGTCCCACACTCAAGGGGTAGATCACACCAAGACATGACACCAGGAGGTAGGACTCATGTACGCCACCTTAGGAGTCTGTCCCCCACAGCCCCAAACCAGGAAGTTTGCTCAAACCCCGAGCATTATTTCTTCCTATGGAAATAAGAGCCTGACTGTTCTCATCTCAGGCGCTCCAGGGACACAGTCAATACTTACCACTCATTTCTTTGTTTCCATGTGCTCATTCACTCCCTCAGCAAGCAGCTGAGCACTTATTGTGTGCCAGGGAGTGTGTAAGGCACTGACCTGAAGCTGCCTTCCCCTACCTTTTCCTTCCTAAAGTAAATGTCAGTCAGAATTTGGGGCCTTAGGTCCCCACATTTGGGGGCAAGATGAGAAAGTGTACCCTTTAGAAATATAAACTAGAATAAGATATATGCGACTGTCCATCTTGAGAACAGCCTACCATAAGATGTAAATTGGGGGTTGGGACAACCTTAGAATATTGAAGGTAGACATGATCTAAAATGTGATTAGTGTAAGATAAACTGTGATTGATCTCATATGAAATAGAGTCCAATCAAATGATGCATTTCTTGGAAATTATTAAAGATTACTTGTGGTAGATGATCTTATTGCTTCCAGTTATTTGCTGCTGGCCCATAAGAGGACCATACATCCCTGCATGTTGCTATGTGATTCACAGTGCCCCCTTTGGGAGGAGTAGACCTCCTGGTACTGTTGTTGTTGGGAAGGACCATGTGATTTGCTTTGGCCAATGGAATATGAGTAGGAAGTGGTGTACGCTACATCTGATTGGGCACTTTAGAAGCCATTGAGATTTTCCCTCTGCCATAAGAATGGCATGCTCCAGATGGGGGCTGCTGCCTCAGGCTGGGCTCTGGAATAAAGACATGTGGAGCAGAGTCACACCTGCAGGTACATACAATATGATTGAGAAACACACCTTGTTCTTGAAGCCTCCTGGGGCTATTTAATACCATGCGGAACTTAGGGAAACATGACAAAACACCACACTGAACCAGCTGTACTTTCTGCATATGTAAGAGGGTGCTAGATGGTGCCATCCTTGTTGTCTTTGAATTTCTGCTGAGACCCCAAAGCAAGGAGGGTGGGGAAGGAGGACAGAAGTCTGAGTCGGTAAGAGACTGAAGTTTTGATTTACATTGTCCTAGACCTTCAGTTGAAAATCAGACTGTTATACTTTCTAAAGGGGATAAGAAAAGCTGTCATCCAGGACTGGAGAAGTCAGACCCAAGAGACGGTGGTGATGGAAATGGAGCTCTTTCCTGATTGGTGCCCTGCCAAAGTGGCCCATCGCATAGACCTGCTGCTTTATTTATATGAGCTCCCTCTGCACGGAGACAAGATGAGGAGCTACTAAGACAGCTGTGGTACCCAATAAATAAGGGACCTGGTTCTAGACCAGGGGTGGGCAAACTTTTTGACTCGAGGGCCACAATGGGTTCTTAAACTGGACCGGAGGGCAGGAACAAAAGCATGGATGGAGTGTTTGTGTGAACTAATATAAATTCAAAGTAAACATCATTACATAAAAGGGTCTTGTTTTTTTTTTTTTTTTTTTAGTTTTATTCATTTCAAACGAGCCGGATCCGGCCCGCGGGCCGTAGTTTGCCCACAGCTGTTCTAGACAAAGGCAGTAGCTTTCTTAGAATAGGAGTTTGGGAATAGAAAAGACTGTAGAAGTCATCATATCCTATCCCTGCATTTTACTAGTACATGTGAGAAAACTGGGATCCAAAGAGTAGAGGCCACTAACTTACTTTTTTTTTTTAACTCTCTGGTCACTCAAAGGCTTGGGGGTTTGATTTTCAGAGTGGCCCTACCCCTCTGGGAAGAAACACCACACCAGTTACCCTGCCATATACAGGCACATTGGCTCCCTTTTATCCTCCTAAGAGTTAGTGATTATGACTTGATTCCCCAGGGTCCGTGTGCCCCTGAGTGAACTGAAAAATCAAGGTGTGAACCTGACTGAGCACCTTGGGGTGAACCTGACGGAGCCTGGGGCTCCCCTGGGAAGCAGCCTGCAACACAACAGCAGGAATGGTCATGGGCCTTCAGCCTATTTCCAAATTCTTAATCCATTTGGCTCCATTTTGTCTGTCCTTCCAGCCTTCTCTGTTTTACTTCCTTTGATTGCTTGGTGTGCCTCCACCCCTTCTCAGGATGCTGGAGTGGGGGTGGCACTGCTGATACCCATGGCAGCCTCAGAGGATCTTCTGGAGGACCCCATCCCGGTCTCACATTGCAGAGACATCACTTCTGAGGGTCAGGGAGGGCCTGGCAGAAGATTTCATCCATCACACACATGTACACAGAGGCACAGTCAGCGTCTGAAATCTCTGAACAATCTCCCTGATCACAGCCCTCCCCTCCCCACCCCAACGCCTCAATTTAGTGGGCTTGCCCTCAGGCTCCTTAGGGACAAGCCAACCTCACCATCCACCTCACCAGGACTGGGAATTAGAATGTCAGAGGTAACAGAACCTCCACAGAGCACATCCTCAATGGCCAGATTTTACTTTTAACTGCTAGAGACTTGAGCCTTTGTGGGTAAATTGACAGCTGTGAGTGAAGGCAACGTATAGAAATTGTTGCCTTTGGTACCTTCTGTTTCTGGATCTCTGTTGACCCACTTTTGTGGCTCCATCCCACAGGGTGAACTTGTTGACTTTGCACCTGTACATGATTTAATCCCTGGGCTAAGGCCCGGGGTGGGGGGGGGGTTAAGGCAGGCTATGGTGCAGGCCTCACAGGCAGCTCCCCTGAATGGAGCCCAGGGCCTGGCACATGGTAAGTGCTCAATGAATCCCAGCCCGGGAGAGTGACAACAGAATGGAAAACCCATCTGAAGCACAGCAGCCTTCGTCTTTTACCCACAATGGGGAGAGGAGCAAGGCTGTTGTACACTAACGATAATTAAGGGACCCAACCCAGCTGACTTCCTTTGACTTTTGGTTCCTCTGTTTAGAAATGTCATGTTTGTGGCTTCCAATACATCAAGAGAATTGAACCTGAAAGATAGGCAATTTGGCCAGGTTTCAAACCCACTGAACACTCCAGCTCTAAATTTAGACGTGATCTGGAAACTTGAGTTTCAAGTTCCCCTTGACTTGGGCAAAGCCTGAATTTCAAGCTATTGCACTGTTTAATTTTTCTGTTCTCATCTTGATTTCCCCAAACGTCTTCCTCCCTTTTCCAAACCCGTTGCTCTGGTTGTCGTAGCTTCCATGTGGCCATTGCTGGACTTCTCTCACATGATTGGCTGTTACCGTTACTCTGACATTGCACTGTGCGTCTCCCTTTAATCTTTCCTCTGCTGAACTGGAGGCCCCTTGTGGCAGGGGCTGTTCTCAGACCTCTTTCCTTCCCCCTCAGGGAAACTAACCCAGGGTCCAGTAAGCCATGGTCACAGTTGTGGCTTGAGGGCTGCTCAGTTGTAAAGCTAGAACCTGGGAGAAGATGCGTTCCAACCAGATTTCCAGAGCCTTGGCTTTCTGATTTGGTTATTCATTGAAAATAAACAAATAAATAGCAATATAGATGCCTAGAGAACAGTGGTTTGAATGAAGAAGTTTACACAATTTAAGAAAAATTGATAAGACCCACACCATGATGCTGGGCAAAATTCAATCAATTCAGAATAGCGTTCCCTTACCCCTGCCATGTGGGTACTGCCTGGCTTGTTTATCTCCATGTTGTGGGAGGACTAAAGGAATAAAGGGATAGAGTTCGGCACATGGGGCAGAACTAGAGTTCAGATGTCAAGCGTCTTTTCACCCCTATACTCTTCCTTTGGAGAAAGTGGGGGTATTAGTTTCCTAGGGCTGCCTTAACAAAGTGCCACAGACTGGGCGGCTTCCCCTATAGAAGTTTATTGTCTCAGTTCTGGAGGCCAGGCGTCTGATCAGGGGAAAAGCTGCTCCACGCCTCTCACCTAGCTTCTGGCGGTTTGCTGTAATCTTTGGGGTTTCTTGGCCTCTAGGGCTCTGCCTTCATCTTCAGATGGCATTCTCCAGGGTGGGGGGGGGGGAGAGAAGGTGTCTGTATCCACATCTCTTCCTTGTATAAGGACACCAGTCATATTGGGGCAGGGCCCCACTCTACTCTAGGATGACCTCATCTTAAGTAACCATTTCTGCAGTAACTCATTTCCCAATAAGGTCACCTTCTGAGGTACTGGGGGTTAGGACTTCACATATGAATTTTTTTGTTGAGGGACAGGGGGATACAATTCAACTGATAACAGAGAACATAGTCTTCTTGTTTGAGTTTATTGTTCTCCAAATCAGGGTGTATCAATTTGATGCAGTCTGTGCTATGACTATGATGAATTTGGGTGGTAAGCATCTGGAAGAACTTAAAGATGGCTTCTTTTCTCTCCCCCTCCACCCAGTCATCCATCCATCCATCCATCCATCCATCCATCCATCCATCCATCCATTCACCCACCCATCCAACTCTTGTTACACACACGCACGCACACACACACACACACACACACACACACACACTTTATTTGGCTGGGACTTTGGGAGTTCCTACTTGGAGGTCCCTGCCATGCCAGGGCACTACTTGGAGCCCTATCTGCATGTGTCCTATGAGCCACCTCAGAGGAGTGAAGTGGGGTTCAGAACTCAGCCTGTACTTACCCCCTTGGTGACCTCAGCGACCTCTTCCTCTTGGAGTCCTGGTTCCTTCATTTGCACACAGCAAACACTAGAGCAGAGCCTGAGGCTTAGTAGGTGCTGGAAAAAAATGATGGCGGTTATTAACATTATTACTGAATGGTGGTAGCTATTAATGCTATTACTGTTGAGTGAGGTGTGGAAAAAGGGAGAAAGAGTGGAAGCATGGTGTCTGCCAGCTTCCAGGAGCTCAACACAATACATTCCCCCAGACAGAGTCCCAAGCTCTCTCACAGGCCTTGTTTGGTTTATCCTTGCAACCATCCCAGAGCTGTGGTTCGTTACTGTTTTGGGAACTGGAGCCCTCTGAGAATCTGTGCACTCTCTTTTCCAGACAGCCGTGTGTGTGGACTGCCCACACGGATTTGTGTATGATTTCAGGGGGCCATGGCTCCTCTTCAGTCCATCTGTGGAGGCTAAGAACTCTCACTCAGGAGGCAGCAACCTCCGAAATTCATTTGTTCACTCAGTGAACATTTATCGTGTAGCTGTCACATTCTGGGTGCTGCAAGGAAGGCCAGGGAGTCAGGGACAAGTCAGACAGGAGACCTTTCCTCAAGTGGCTCATAAGCATCAAGAACCGTAATCAGAAGTAGAAATGGTTCAATCTTTCAGGAGAAGTACGCACAGAGGAATCAAGAGGGGTTTGTGGAGGGGAGGACGTTTGAGCTGGAAAATGAAAGCTGAATGAAAGTTTGGCTTGAAACAACATGTTGGCATTCCCAAGTACCCTTCCTGACAGTTCACACGAGTGTGCATATGTCAATCTGCCGGCATTTGCCTTCACTTCAATGAAACCAGTTGGTAGATTCCTAAAATCTTAATCCCTGATAATGATAATTATCTAATGATAATCAGATGCTGCCCACTGATAAGAAGCCAGATATAATTCATGTCCTGCTCTTCAGATGCGTTCTTCCTAGCTCGATACACCTCTACAACACGATCACAGTGAACCATTTCTACAAAACACACAAGACGTTGACATGCTGCCTGTCTTCAGTCTTCACCTTTGTCATGAGGACTCCCTGAGGTCTCTGACCCTCATGGGGTCACTACTACTGAGGCTGGGTGGAAGGTAGCTCAGCTTTCTGTCCTGCCACATAAACAGGAGCCTCAGATGCCCGACTAGGGCGTGAAATGGGGAAGTTCACATTGTGGGTAGTTGGCCACTAACTTCTATTTCCTCTCTACCAGGAGAGAGTTTTCTCTCTGCCCCAGTCCCTCTCTTTGTCCACAGCACTCTCATGGCCACGAGCTGGACCTTCCAGGGTCAGAAAGTCCTGAGGTGCCAGGCCCTGTTCTGCTTTGGCTGCATTGAAAGCGAATCCATGTGGTTCTGGTTCACAAGGCTCCACTAGGAACCTTTCTGAGGGACTGGAGTTTCTTTTGTGGTTCAGTGAAAACACTGGTATTTGGGTTGGTGGCAGATTAGGGTTAGGCCAGGGGCGAGGCTTGTTCTGGTTTGGGTTTTATAGGGTGATCATTTTTTTAAAATATATTTTATTGATTTTCTACAGAGAGGAAGGGAGAGAGATAGAGAGTTAGAAACATCGATGAGAGAGGAACATCGATCAGCTGCCTCCTGCACATCTCCTACTGGGGATGTGCCCACAACCCAGGTACATGCCCTTGACCGGAATCGAACCTGGGACCTTTCAGTCCGCAGGCTGACGCTCTATCCACTGAGCCAAACCGGTTTCGGCATGGGTGATCATTTTTTTAAAATTTAATATATGTTTATTGATTTCAAAGAGGAAGGGAAAGGGAGAGAGATAGAGACATCAATGAGAGAGAATCATTGACCGGCTGCTCCTGCACACCCCCTATTGGGGACCGAGCCCACAGCCCAAGCATGTGCCCTTGACTGGAATGAAACCCAGGGCCCTTCATTTCGAGGCTGACGCTCTATCCACTGAGCCAAACCAGCTAGGGCTACAGGATGATCATTTATGAGACCCTGTCTCAAGCCAGCCCAGCTGCAAAGGCAGCGGCATGTGGCCTGGGAACCCACTTCGGGGAGCATCGTCCATAACTGCACCGAGAACACAGCTTGTCCTCCCCTGCCCAGCAGCAACTGGCAGCCTCCGAGGGGAAACTGGGCCTGCAGTAGAGCTTAAGGTTCCCAACGTCAAATGAGTTCAATGTAGCAAGAAGTCAGGAAAGTGATTTCTGCTTCAGGCTTGGGCACAAACTTGCCATGCGATCCCAGGTAAATCAATTCCCCTCTCTGGGACTGGGTTTTCTTATGTGTAAATAAGGAAATTGGACTGGAAACTAGAGGATGGTTGAGGCACCTTTCAGAGCTAAAATGTTATGATGCTATGAAAACAACTTTATTTTAAATTAACTATGCCTCTAAGGAGAAGACTCAAAGTCTCCTTTCCCCAGCCGAACACCCAGTTCTTCCTTCATTGAAATTTATCCCTCCCGCGTGCCACTCCCTAACACGATGCTCATTAGAGAGCTAATGTAATAGCTTAAGCAGCCTTCCTGGACACCATTTATATGTTAGCAGAGGCCTTGTTGTCATTAGCTGAGGCTCCCTCAGTGACGGGCTGTGTAATAATAGGATCGTGAGCCCACACATCACAGAGCCTTCCTGCCTCCCTTCTCCCCTCCCTCCCTGCACCCCACACCCTCTTTCCTTTCAGCAGACCTTGTGTTGGGTGCTTCCCTGGCATGACACCCTGTGTTGGGGCAACGTCAGGCCTGATCCACACAGAAGGGAATGCGCTGCATCCAGGTGCTAGAAGGTCCTCCAACAGGGGAGGCAGAGCGTTCCTGTCCTGCTGTGACCCTGCACCCTCAGGCCGAGGGCTGGATAAGTTCATGGCACCCGTCTTGTAGTCACCACCAAGCACTGCAAGGCGTTTCACACCTGAAACTCGCCCTTTAGATGAAAAAGCTCTCATTCATTTTAGCTATTTTACATGGAAATATGCTCACCTTGGGGTTCTTGCCTCTTGCTTTAGCTGGATATCATGAACAGAATGGAACCCTCACCCTAAGGAAAATCAATTGTCATGCTTCAGGTTTCCATGGGTAAGTTGAGGAAAAGGATACCATTTGAAGCCCAGTGATTTTCTAATGAAAGCACCTGCCTGGAAAGAGGTACGAGCTTAGTTACTAGTGATTATTATTCTAATTGCCAGTTGACTATCCTGTATAATAAAAGGGTAATATGCAAATTTTCCCCTCGACCTGGAGTTTGACCAGAGTTGGACTAGGGGGTGGGGCCAGCCAAGGGGGGTGCCCTGGGCAGTTGGTGGGGCGGCCCAATCGGCCCTGATTGGGGCGGGCCAGCCGGACCCCACTCGTGCACGAATTCATGCACTGGGCCTCTAGTATGGTGATATATTCAAGACTGATTTATGTGGAGCCATTTGCCCTTCTAGGAAGTGGCTTCTAGACTGTCAGGCATTTTGAATTTTTGGATGTGAATTAAATAGTTTCTCTTCCTTTCCCCCATTACCCGTTACATGGCTTGCAGCTGCCTAACCTAACCTTCCTTTTCTTTCTCTCCCTTCCTCTTTCCTCATTTCTCTTTTTAAAAGTTCACTGGGAGTTCTTCATTATAAAAGGACTGCACACTCATTATAGAAAATTTGAAAATGGGAAACTATGACAAAAAAGTAGAAAGGAAACAAAATCACCCATGGATTTCAGAGAAAACCACATTTGGGTATATTTCTACTTGATCTCTCTTTTCATAGTTTTGAGTTTTGTTTGCTTGTTTGCCATGTTGAAGTCCTACTGTAGATATAATTTTAACCTGCTTATTTTTATTTTTAATATATTTTTATTGGTTTTATAAAGGAAGTAGAGGGAGAGAGGGATAGAAACATCAGTGATGAGAGAGAATCATTGATCAACTGCCTCCTGCACTCCCCCCTCCCCCTCCCCCAGAGCCTGAAACTGGGGCATGTGCCCTGACCAGGAATGGAACAGTGACCTCCTGGTTCATAGGTTGATGCTCAACCACTGAGCCACACTGGCCAGGCTTTCCTGCTTGTTTTTAGTTATAACGATCATATAAGCACTTCCCTATGTTAACTTGAAATTCATCACTAACATCATCTATATTGACTGCACGTGTGGCTGGGCACGATGCTATGTTTTGACTTCCACCTCCCTGCAAGGTTGATATTAACTTGGTTCTAATTTGTTGTTGCTAATGGGCTGTGGCTGGGAAACCACCCACCAAGCCTGTTAGAACTGCATGTAAAATAAGAGTTAATCCGTTTTTGTGATCTTTTGGGAAGGCCTGAGGGGCTTTCCTTGGGAGTCTTTGGATTTGAATTTTGTGACATAGTCTTTAGTCTCTCAAAGGCCCCTGTTTCTTACATTTTCAGTTCTTGATTGAGGCCTGAATGGTTGAGACTATCAAATAATTGACTTCTTTATAATGGAAAAACTACTGCACTAATAAAAATGATAAATCTGCTTTCCTCCCCATTTCAGAGGTAGAGAGGTAGAATCATGCAATTGTCGGAGCCCTAGTGTTCAAATCCCAGCCTTCCATCCTGGCTGGGCGACCGCAGGCAAGTTTCAGCCTCTCTGTGCCTCAGTCTCCCGCAGAATTGGATGATATAATATTCGCCTCAGGTTGTTGTGAGTAGGAAAGGAATGAATCTGTGTAAGGTCTCAGGACAGTGCCTGGTGCTTGAGACTCTCGCTCTAGTGAATGTTTGCTATTATTATGGCCTACTAGTATGGAGAGCATTTTAAAGTTTCTTTTAAACATTTTGACCTGCTCTTTAGGTCTTTTGTTTTTTTAAAGAGGCTCAGGAGTGAAGGAGGGAAAAGAGGAGTAGCAGGGACGAGAGCAGGGGAGGAGGGAGCCAGGCCGACCCCTGGGCACCTCAACCCCCCGAGGCTGGGGAGTGGGTGCTGGTCTCAGGGCTCCCTAGATACTGTGCAAACTGGGCCAGGAAGTGACAGAAGGGAGGGGAAGGCAGCAAAGCTACAAACTAGAACCTGAAGGAGAAAGGGGCTGGGGAGGGCCTCCCCCCAGGGTCACAGCCTAGCGGGCTTGCAGGGTCTGCAAAGAAAGCCCGAGTTGGGGGAGCGGCAGTGAGGGAGTCTAACTATAGAATTTGCAGTTTTCCTTACAAGAGGTGCAGCACAGTTACACTGTGGTAACGGAAGCGAAATTAAAAATATGAGCAGGAAATAAAATTAATTTAAAAATATCTGAAAACACATATTCTGTGGCTTGTCCAACTGGCTGAGCGTGGCTGGCTTGTTTCCCCTCAGCCTGACTGATTAATAGGACGGACATGAGGAGGTGTGAATTTATTTTGGACCTGGGTGGGGAGCCAGGGGGGTTGGCATCAACCCACTTAGGCTAAACCTGCGTTTTAAAGTCCAGGAGGGGTGCCCACCCACTGGAGAGCCTGAGGGGTGGGGGCTTTGGAAGGGAAGCGCCCGGGGCCTGAGCTCCTTCTTAGCAAACTTCTAGAAGCAGTTTGTTCTTCCCCATCTTTTGAGAGTACAGTCCTGTAGGCCCAGAGACAGCCCCATGACTAGTGGACGCTGGGGGCCTTTTCCTGGCCAGGCCCCAGGCCAAGGACACAGAGCTGCCCCCGGAGGGCAGAGAGCACAGCAGGTTGTCCAGCCTGAGCTGCGCCCGGGGATGAGGTGGAGGACAAGCCGGCATTCAGGGAATAAATATAACATCCCGCTGGGCTGTTTTCTTCACTGAGCACGGAGAATCATTTAGCAGCACGAAAGGTGGTTGAGAAGCAATAAATAATCTGCACATGGGGAAAGGCCTCGTTTCAACTTTTTGCACGTATCTGTCTAATTTTTCCCAATGCCATTTATTGAATAGCCTATCTTTTCCCCATGGTAGGTCTTTGCCTCCTTGGTCAAATATTAATTGACCATAAAGGTATGGGTTTCTTTCTGGGCTCTCTATTCTGTTCCATGGATCTGTATGCTTGTTCTTATGCCAGCGCCATGCTATTTTGATTCCTATGGCCTTGTAGTATAGTTTGATATAAGACGCATGATTCCTCCAACTTTGTCCTTCTTTCTCAAGATTGCTGTGGCTATTCAGAGTCTTTTGTGGTTCCATATAAATTTTTGGAATATTTGTTCTAGTTCTATGAAATATGCCTTGGTATCTTGATTGGAATTGCATTGAATCTATGGCTTGTTTTGGGTAGTATGGACATTTTGATGATGTTATTTTTCCTATCCATGAACACCGTATATGCTTCCACTTATTTGTCTTCATTTCAATTTCTTTCTTCAGTGTCTTATAATTTTCTGAGGACAGATTTTTTACATCCTTGGTTAAATTTATTCCAAGGTATTTTTTAAATGCAATTGTAAATGGAATTTTTTTCTTAGTTTCCTTTTCTGATAGTTTATTATTGGTGTATAAAAATGCAACTGATTTCTGGATATTTATTTTGTGTCCTGCTACTTTACTGAATTCACTTATCAGTTCTAGTAGTATTTTGGTGGAATCTTTAGGGTTCTCTATAAACAGTGTGCTATCTGCAAATGATGACTGCTTTACTTCCTTTCCAATTTGGATGCCTTTTATTTCTTTTTCTTGTCTGATTGCTGTGGCTAGGACTTCCAGTACTATGATGAATAAGAGTGATAAAAGTGGACATCCCTGTCTTGCTCCCAATCTTAAGGGAAATTCTTTTAGTTTTTGCCCATATGATGTTGGCTGTGGGTTTGTCATATATATGGCTTTTATTATGTTGAGGTATGTTACCTCTATTCCCACTTTGCTTAGAGAAGTGATTCCACTCCTGAGAATATGTTCGTAGAAACCTGAAACACTAATTCTAAAGACTATATGAGAATATATGCACCCCTATGTTCATTGCAGCATTATTTACAATAGCCAAGATTTAGAAGCAGTCCAAGTGTCCATCAGCAACGAATAGATTAAAAAAAACCTGTGGTATTTACACAATGGAATACTACTCAGCTGTAAAAAAGAAGGAAATCTTACCCTTTTCGACTGCATGGGTGGATCTGGAGAGTATTATGATAAGTGAAATAAGCCAGCCAAAGAAAGAGAAGTACCATATGATTTCACTTACATGTGGAATTTAATGAACAAAACAAACTAACAAACACAATAGAGCAGACACATAGCTACAGACTGACAGCTGTCTGAGGGGAGGGACGTTGGGGCAATGGGTGAAAAAGGTGACGGGATTAAGCAAAGAAAAGACTCATAGACACAGATACCAGTAGGCTGATTACCAGAAGGAAAGGAAGGCGGGGCAGGGAGAAGAGGGTAACGTGAGGATAAATGATGATAGGAGACTTGACTTGGGGTGGTGAACACCCAAGACAATATACAGATGATGTGTTATAGAATTGTACACCTGAAACCTATACAATTTTATTAACCAATGTCACTCCAATACATTCAATAAAAACTAAATATTAAAAAACTAAAATTTAAAAAATGGGGGAAGGCTGCCTTCTGGGAGGTAGAGAGAAGGCTGCCACGCAGAGCATTTTATCTGAGTTTAAACTCCAGAGAGAGGCTGATTTCGCTGTGGCCCAAGATATGGATAATTACAAAACAAAGACATCTTTAAGACGGATCTAAGGCAGCCCCCCTGTGCCACTCCTTCACCCTGCAAGCCCCCAAGTCCCGCCCACCCCCTTCTCCTTTTCCCGGAAAAGGCCGGGAACGCCCTCAGAAGTAAAATCATCCTAATGAGAGAAGACGTGTTCTTGAAGAAATTTTGACTTACAGTTTACAGCTTTATAAGCATCTCAGCAGAGAGATGTCCCGCACTTGGGCACTAAGTCAAGGGCGCATAGTTTCAATGCTAGGGAGTCTTCTGTGTGATTATTTTTACAACATTTGCAATGAAATGCAGATTTTCTGCTGCCAGAGTCTGACTGCACAGGGGCTCTGGTGCTCCGAGGTCTCTCAGCACACATTCGGGCACACAGGCAAGGTCAACACCCACTCACAGCACACACAGGGCAACCCGCCCGGACACACACGTGCCCTCAGAAAAGCCCCTGTCTCCAAACCTTCTTCATTCGAAACAGATCTGCTCTGCTGCTCTGTTATTTCATTTTGATGATGGGAATGTTCCTCAATCAAAAGTGAAGGAACAATTTTGGTCTCAAGAGGAACTGGTGTGTGTGTGTGTGTGTGTGTGTGTGTGTGTGTGTGTGTGTGGAGGGGGCAGCCTGAGAAGAAAAAGGCGAGGAAGATTCTGCAGAGATGAGAACATGGTGGGTCTGACGGGAGGCGTAAGGAAGTAGTAGTTGCTACTCTAGAAGAGAAACAATGACAGGAGATGAAGTGTGGAAATCTGGGGTACTCCAACAAGTCCCTGTAAACTTGAGGACTTAGTGGACTTCCAGAAAGTTCCATATTGTCTTTTCTTCTGGGTTGGCCCATGCTGCTCAGTATTGATTGGGAGCAACTTGCAGGAAGAGAAAAGGTTGACGTTAGGTCTGCACACCCCAGCCCCTGCCCAATCTGCATATTCTGTGTCCACCAGGGAGTTGTATTTTGCTTCCCAAGGTCAGTTTAGGGGAGGTCAGAGCCCACTTGACCTCTGAGGCAGACAGGTTAGGTAGTGGAACAAGCCAGGCCTCGAGTGGCAGAAAGACCTAGAGCTGAATCCTGCTGGCCCTGACTCTCTCAGCCTCAGCTTTCTCATCTGTAAATTGGGGCCAGTGATCGCCATAATATGTGATTCTTGTGAGGCTGTGAGGCGATAGTGTAGGCATAGTGGCTGGTGCAGGGTGAGTGCCCAAGAGATAGAGGCCCTGCTCTCTGCTCCCACCAAGCCCTCCAGTCTGCTGTTGGAAACGGACTTGGCCAAAGGAGGCTTATTCCCTTTTAGAAAGCCCCACCCCATCTTCCTACACCCTGGCTGCCCCCCTGGGCATCTCCTCAGCACTTGGAGCTGGAGTAGGTTTCAGTAAGGGGAGGAGGAAGAGTGGAAGGTGGGCACTGAGGCAGGAGGGGGTGGGCCAGGCTCGGGGGACAAACTCCCACCGGGTACCCAGTTTTGCCCAGAGCCAGCCCTGGATACGTGGAGTTCACCCATTTTCAAAACAGCCAGTTCAGATGCCTTCAGCCCCCAACAAGCCCCTGTGCAGACTCCCTCTCTTCTCTGGACAGCTTCCTTTGTTTGCCTCTGATACCGTCTTTGACCGCCCTGAGCAGCGCCACAGGAGTAGTTCTGACGCGGTCCCTTGCCAGTCGGCATTTCGGGATGCCATCGTTATTTGTGACGGGGACTGCGTCTTTGCACCTCGCCTGATTTCTCCTGGAGCCCTGGGCATCTGCACCATGCCTGGCTGTGCTAGCCCTGGGAGCAGGGAGTCAGCGGGAAGAGTCCTTAGCCAGTTCAAGGGCAGAGAGCCACACCGGTGCTCAGACGAGGTCTGTGAGGTTGACAGCACTGATTCAGGAGTTGAAAGCTGGACCTTTGGTCATTGAAATGTAATCGATTGTCAAGTATGTTCAACCCACCTTTTTTTTCCACAGGAAAATAACTGGATGGAAAATATCCCTCCCACCCCGCACCCGGAATTCTCCGAAGTTGGGCTTTTGACATGGGTTTTCCCAGCTCCGGATCAAGGGTAGCATCACTGGAGATCACCAAACTGCTATTTAGACATTTTAAAGATGCAATTTGAGTTCCAGGCAGGGGAAGGGGGCGGATAAAAGAGATTATATGATAATGACATGGCGGTGGGAGCCTGTCAAATCCAGTGCCTTTCCTCCGCCGGGCTGGCTATTTCTGGAGCTGAGCATGGCTCGCCTCACTGAGGGATGTGTTTATCCTAATGGGAAGCAGGACCGAGCTCGGCCGCAGATCCCTGCACAGCTTTTAAAGCCTTCGGATACCGCAAAGACATGTGTGGTGTCCAGAAGGCATGGTTAGTATGCCCTGGCCCCTTCAATGTGTGCTGACTTGGCTCGGACGGGGCCAGGGGAGGGAAAGGAGGCGTCGAACAGTGGAAGTGGGGAAAAGTGTGTCCGTCCAGATGTGCCCATTAGGATGCTTTGGATAAAGGGAAAAGTCAGTGTAAGCAACTTAAACAATAAGGAGTTTACTATACGATCTAACAAGTCACCCAGAGCCAGGCTTCCAGGTAGGGTACGATCAGGGAGCTAACTTTGTTTTCCTGTCATTCTTCCTGCTCTGCCTTCTAATTCTGACTTCCCTCAGGGCTGCAAAGTGGCTGCCTGCACCAGCTCTGACACTTGCTTCTGAGGTCCTGTCCAGGCAGGAAGAGGGGACCCCCCTTTTACCTTCAGTCTAAACTGGTCAGTTTGAGCCACCACCACTAGGCTGACATCCTGGGCTGGTTGGCTAACTCAGGGTTAGGGGCCCAACACAAGCGAGGAGATTTGAGTCACTCTAACTGCTAGGATGGGATTCCCCGGAGACACAGGCATTACGTGGGTGCGGGGGCAGGTTTTACTTGGACGTTGTAAGGAGAGCTATAAGGGAGTGAGTTGGAAATGAAAGCAGTCAAGCAACCAACAGGGTTCCCGGCCGGAAACAAAGGAACCGTGTGCTAGCAGAGCTATGCTGTGGGCTGAGAGGTGGTCAGCCTGGCCTTTTGACCTCCCAGAGCTGCTGGGGATCCAGAAAGGTGAAGGAAAAGAAAAATATGGGAAATAGGTGTAAACAGCATTGTATGTAATGTAAAGTATATGTGCATGAATAGTATTAATACTGAAGCCGTGAACTTCACAGACGAACCTCATACCTCGGTTTTCCCTCCCGTAAAACGGGCGCAGTAATTCTGACTTATCATCCTTGGCAGAGGGTATGGAAGCTTCATGCATTAACTCCAGTTCTCTTAGAGACCTGCTAGGCCCCCGGATTGGGTTGCCCTGCTCCACGGTGGAATGGTGACAACTCCTGTCTCCCGATACTGTCTCCCTGCCTCCCATTCACCTGAACCTATGAGGTTTCGGCAACATTCTCTCTGGAAAGTATGAAAAACGAACTTCCCCACAGTTGTCAGTCACTGCCCTGCTCAACATGGCGGGGCTGGGCCTCCTGGATCTAAAACACCTCGTCGCAGGACTCCCAAGGAGGAACCTGCCTCTTTCCACGAGTCCCCGGGAGGCTGATCGGGGACAGTCACAGAGAGAAAGCCTGGCTGTGAGCATGAGATGGGATGGACAGGGACGGGGATGGAGCCTGCTGGCTGGTTCCCAGGACAAAGCAGCGCTGGTGACAGAGGGAGTAGGAGGGTATTCTAGGGTGATGAGGAGGGGGTGAGGAGAGTATTCTAGAGCAATGACACAGGAAGTGAGGGGATATTCTAGAGTGATGACGAAGAGAGTGAGGAGAGTATTATAGAGCAGTGACAGAGGGAGTAGGAGGGTATGCTAGAGTGGTGAAGAGGAGGTAAGGAGAGTATTCTAGAGCAATGACACAGGGAGTAAGGTGGGTATTCTAGAGTGGTGAGAGGGGAATTCTAGAGTGGTGACAGAGGCAGTTAGGAGGGTATTCTAGAGTGGTGAGAGAGGAAGTAGGGGGTATTCTAGAGTGGTGAGAGAGGAAGTAGGGGGTATTCTAGAGTAGTGACAGATGGAGTAGGAGCGTATTCTAGAACAATGACACAGGGAGTGTGGGGGGGTATTCTAGAGGGTGACAGAGTGGGTATTCTAGAGTGGTGAAAGAGGGAGTGAGAGGGGAATTCTAGAGTGGCGACAGAGGCAGTTAGGAGGGTATTCTAGAGGGTGACGGAGGGAACGAGAGGAGCACAGGAAGACACAGGGTGACATCTGCTCCTTTTGTCACAGACAATACAAAACCCAGAGCTGACACAGTGGCTATGAAGGCTGCAGCGTCCAGCTCTGAGGACAGCCCCTGAGAAGTGGACTTGATGGCTTCCCCAGGCCCAGCCTGGATTTTCAGGAAGAAAAGCCAGGATTTGTTTCCCCGAGGCCAGGAGCTGCTCTGCACCCTCTGTCTTCCCTCAGGCCTTGTCTCTACTCCTATAGGAACAGACTCTGAAATATGCACATGCAGGAACATGCACATGTTACAGGCACATGGACACACAGGCACACACATGCACACACGTGCACACATACGCACACATGGGCACACACACACACTTTCTCTATGCCTTTTCCCAGGTCTGTCCCTCTGGCCACCAGACATCGAAAGGTTGTATTCCATCTCTACGTGCAGGGAGAGAAAGCACTTACTAAGTGCTTTTTCCTTACTTACTAAGAGGGACTGACTGGGGAATTCTTAAAGGAGAGCAGTAGAGGTCCTTACTACCTCAGGCCGGTTCGGGGCACAGTCTCTCAGCAGCCCCAACAGGATGCTCAGAGCTATGAGGGGAGAAGTGGCTGCCATCTCTTTCTGGGTCACCCACGGTGCCTTGTACAAAGCAGTGATGCAGTATAAACCGCATGTAAGAGCTGGAAGGGATCTTAGGGGCTTGCGATGCCAGGACAGCTTTACAGAGGAGGGATGGGCCCAGATAGGAGTCTCCTCCAGCACACGGCTGATCTCCTGGCTCCTGGTCCAGGCCCTGGGGTCAGAGGAGGTGTTGGGCAGCCAAGCCCGAGGGAAGGACTGCATTTCCAGGAACATGGGTAAGCCCCTGGGGAGCTTGTTACTTAGGAGGAGCCAGGAGAAGTCAGCGAGGACTCCGAGGCCCACCTCTGCTCACCACAAGATGGCAATAGCGCTTTGTATAATCCCTGGTGGGGGAGGGGGGGTTCGGGGGGTGGGGGGAGCAGTATTCTCTGGGGACTCACACATCCCCAACCCTGATGGCAGAGTATTCCTTCCATGTGTTCACCTCAGGCTGAGAGCCCATCTGCCGTGGGCCTGGGTATGGCTCCGCATGCTGCATTGTGCCCTGGACCGCTGTTCTGACGCGCACCCACTGACCGGTTCTGGTCGCTGTCCCTTAGCGCCTCTATAGCTCTGTGGCTGTGTGGGTGGCCGGATGGCAGCGTGGGTGGCAGGAGGACACAGTTTTACTCACAGGACTTTAAAAGGCCCTCGGGAAGACAAGCCAAAGGTTGAAAACCCGTTAGACCATCGACAACTAGATATAATTTAGTACCTTATGCAGTGTGAATTTGCATTTTCCACTTTGGAGAAGAGATTTAAAGTGGCTTTTCCAGCTGGAAGCAATATTGCTCAACTTGTGCACCTCTTTCCAGCAGCCCCCCAGGCTCCCATTCGCCTCTGCTCTAGCGCTCCTTCCCATTGGGCCATGTCTGGCAGCGGCAGGCACACTGGCTGGCAGCTCTGGGAGGAGGTTGGGAAGCTGGAGTGGGAGAGTGGATGAGCCACAACATCCCACCCAGGATCCCGCTCCATTGGTCCCTTCACTGCCAGGGGACTCTTGTGAGCTGGCCAACCAGGAGTCCATGGAGGAATCCATTCCCTTCATGCTGATCAGATAGTGCTTGTCACTCCAACTTGGCCTTGGAAGGCTGGGTGCCGAGGGGACGGGGATGGAGGGGGGGTACAAAACAGAACAAGACACTCTGCCCCAGATAAAGGTTGATGAAGTGGATGCAAATGCATGGTGTGAATAAATGCATGGTGTGAATAAATGCATAGTGTGAATAAATGCATGGTGTGAATAAATGAATGGTGAATAAACGGATGGTGTGAATAAATGAGTGAATGAAGACATGGAAGTCCTGGTGAGGAGAGACGAACTTCACCACAGGCCTGGCTGGCCCGATGGTGTGTGCTACCTGTGTTCTTGTGCCCTGGAGGGGGCATGCATCTTTGCCAGCCCCCAAGAAGCAGCTGTTTATAGACATCCAAGAAGTCAACCCTTTAACAATAAGAAAGGGTTGGCATGTTCTCTGCTTTCTGCTGTCTCTGCCCTATTGGGGGTCTGGTGAAAGATTGGCTCCTTTCTGTAAATATGAACATCTCTACCCATTAGAGGGCTGGTTAGAGACTCTGCATGCTGCCGAAAGGCAGGCCTTGGGGGCAACTCTGTGGTCAAGGGCAAACATTACACATATTCTTATTGATTGTTTAAGTAGAAAAACACTGCATATACTGTATATATTTGATTCTCCTTCTTCATCAATTCCATATTTTCGAATTTACCGACTCCCTAAAATTTGTTTGTAAACCACAAATCAATACACATGGTGCTTCTGCAGCTCTCTGTGCACATGAGCAGATTGGCAAAAAATTTGATCCCAGGTGAGGTCAAACAAGGTTTCAGCTCTGTCCAACTGACGGTTTAGGCCTGATCTCACAGGGATCAGGCCTAAACTGGCAGTTGGACATCCCCTGAGGGGTCCCGGATTGCAAGAGGGTGCAGGCTGGGCTGAGGGACGCCCCTGTGCACGAAATTTGTGCACCAGGCCTCTAGTGTGTGTGTATATATATATATACCGGTATATATACACTAGAGGCCTGGTGCATGAAATTCATGCATGGTGGAGTCCCTCGGCCTGGCCGGTGACCAGGGCTGATCGGGGCCGGCCGGAGGGAGGGGCCGCCAGAGATTGGCTGGCCATGGGAGGTTGGCTGTGGGAGCGCACTGACCACCAGGGAGCAGCTCCTGCGTTGAGCGCCTGCCCCCTGGTGGTCAGTGCATGTCATAGCGACCGGTCGACTGGTTGTTTGGTCACTTAGGCTTTTATGTATAGAGGTATTTGATTATCCTTCTTCATCAATTCCATATTTACTAATTTACTGACTCACTAAAATTTGTTTGTAAACCACAAATCAATACATGTGGTGCTTCTGCAGCTCTCTGTGCACAGGAGCAGATTGGCAAAAAATTTGATCCCAGTTGAGGTCAAACAAGGTTTCAGCTCTCATAGTTTAAACAAGTATCCCTTTCCCAATCTATTTAGTGCCATGTTTTTTGCATTTTTATGTTTTATGTTGGTGGTTTTGTTGTTTAAAATGCTCCCCAAGTGGCCCTGGCCAGGAGGCTCACTTGGTTGGAGCATTGTCCCATATACCAAAAGGTTGCGGGTTCAATTCCTGGTCAGGGCACATATCTAGATTGTGGGTTTAATCACTAATCAGGGTGCATAATGGGAGGCAACCGATAGCTTCTCTCACACAGCAATGTTTCTCTCTCTCTCTAAAATCAATAAAAAAAATACATATTTTTGGGTGAGGATTAAAAAAAAAAAGAAATCACATTGATGGATTTTTAGTTTTGCCTTTTCCAGAATGTCATGTAATAGGAATCATACTGTATGTAGCCTTTTCAGATTGGCCTCTTGCACTTAGTAATATGCATTTAAGGTTCCTCTATGTCTTTTCTTGGCTTGAGAGTTCATTTCTTTTCAGCATCAATAAAATTCCATTGCCCGGATGTGCCTTTATTGATTCAGTCACCTACTGAAGGACATCTTGGTTGCTCCCAAGTCTTGGCAACTATGAATAAAGCTGCCTGTGTGCAGGTTTCGGTGTGGACGTAAGTTTTCAACTCCTTTGGGTAGAGAAATTTGTTCAGGAGCTGCACCTGAAGCAGGAGCGCTGAGTGTTGGCAGGGGAAGCGAGGGACGAGAGGGCCTTCCAGGCTCAGGAAACAGCATGAGTGAAGGCGCAGGGGGAGGGGCAGCTGGGTGCCTGCTGGAGCCCACCCAACAGGGTCCAGGGTGTGTGTGTGTGTGTGTGTGTGTGTGTGTGTGTGTGTGTGCAGGCTATGGAAGGTCTTGTTAAGGAATGTGGGCTTTTTCTTTATCTAATGAGGAGCCATTTGAGGGTTTAAGGTGATCCACCATCCAGTTTTAACAGTAAAACCCTTGCATCCCAGGAAACCCCTCCATCCTGGGCAGACCGAGATGGTTGGTCACCCTAGGTTTAAGCAGGAGAGGGAGCAGCATGGAGGAGATGCTGGGGCAAGAAAGAGTGTGGGGACCGCCCTAAACTGGGGCAGGAAGGTTATGGATGTAGACTCGATGGGGCTCCTAGATTGACACTGGCTGATGAATCGGTCTAATAGAGTGCACTCGAAATGCTCCATGTGTCGCTTGCTCCTGCATTTTACCCAGCAGTCTGTGCAGCACCTACCAGGAGGCGGGCACTGATGTTCTCTGGACACATGACTAGGGTTCCTCCTGCCACCCTCCCACCTCTCCAGCTCTCCCCTGCTTTTTTCCCTTTTCACAGCCCCCACTAACTTCCGCTGCCTGTGAATATGCTAACGCCAAACCCAGCTCCTTAAAAGAAGTTCAACCCTAAAAGAATTTCGCAGCCTGTCCTTACTGCTGCCAGAATATATATTCCCAATTTCCAGTGGGGGCTCAGCTGTCCCTCTGTACCAACCTGGCCGCTGAGCACTGAGCGGAGGGGTCACCACAAGCTGGGACTACACCCAGGGCCCCCTGCCATGCTGCCCAGCAAGAGGTGTGGAGGGAGGCAGGCGTGAGGTGGTGATGGGGGTGCTTGAGTTGCAGCCCAGAGTTCAGAAAATTCAGAGAAACCCTGGATGGCATGCTTGTAGCCCAGATGGGAGAAAAAAGGGCAACCTGCTCATGGGTTCCAAAACCAACACAGGAGCAGTGCCTGCTGCCAGCACATTCCACGTGTGTTGGCACGTGCAGCAGAAGAGAAACGCATTCGCCCCGTTGGGAAGGGGAAGACAAGACGACGGATGGCTGTGGGGAAAAAGCAGGGTGCTCCTTCCAAATGACAGAGCAGGACTGGCGGGAGCCAGAGGAAGGGACTCAGACAGCTAGGCGACAGGCACCTCGAGATGGGGGGCTCTGCGGGGCTCGTGGCTTGTCAGCCTGACCCCCTCCCCTGTGTCTCAGCCACTCCCCCGCCTTTCTGCACCAGTTAGGAGAGACGTCCAGTGTCCACATTCTTTCTGGCCTGGCCCCTCCTGCATGCAGCTCGCTCTCCTGACGGGGCTCCCTCTCCTTCATCCTCAGCTTATTCACACGGGCCCCCTCTGTCACCTCTCTGCATACTGCCCCCACAGTTTGGATAGTGCCTGCATTCCAAACACCACATTACGAAGGGAGAAGGGAGAAAACTTGCACCTCTAGACCCCTGTGCTCTGCATTGTGTCCACATGAGAGCTGGATTGGAGGCGGTGTCCCCGTCAGGGAGGTAGAGAGACACTTGGTTCCTGAGGATGTGGAAGGATTGAGCCTCCTGATTCCAGTGCAAAGGGTCCCAGGTGCCAAGGGGCTGTGAGGTCTTCCCAAAAAAACCCTTCATGCAGTTGGGCACATTAGGGCGAATGGCTTCAGAGATTGGCTCACCTGGACATTTTGTGGCCTTGCTTAGAGTCCTGATTAAATCCTCTTCTTTTTTTCTTAAATGAACAAGAATGGCTTCTTTTGTTAGCAAGTAAGAATTGTGACTATGACACCATCTTAGTCATTTTGGGCTGCTATAACAAGACACCATAGACTGGTGACTTAAACAACAGACATTTATTTCTTGAAGTTGTGGGATGTCCCAGATTGGGGTGCTGGCAGGTCCATGTTGGGGAGGGCCTTCTTCCTGGTTTACAAATGACCATCTTCTCCTTCTATCCTCACTTGGCGGCGAGAGGTCATCTCTCGGCTTCTAAGTGCACTAATCCCATTCACGGGGGCCCCACCCTATGACCTAATCACCTGCCAAAGGCCTTGCCTCCTAACACCATCACACTGGGGGTTGGGCTTTAACATATGAATCTTGGTGGACACAAACATTCAGGCTATAGCACCATCCTTTAGGAGCAGCTGAAGATGATTTTTCCCTGTCTGGGCCTTAGATTCTGTAGATGTGGTTGTCTTCAAATGCGCCACCCCAATTAACACTATTGCTTGTTGTACTCCAGTGTTTGCAGGGTTGGGTCAGCCTCCTCATTGGTTTGGTAACTTCTGATGACAGTGAGTCTATCTCTTCTTGTCTTGTTAGCAGCATCCCACAGCTGGGAAGAGATGGAGAGCATGTGGGCCAATCCACTCATTGTATAGGCAGGGCAAGGTGACTGCCCAGGGGCTGGAGGGGCCAGAGAACCACAGCCGGGCCTTTTCTTCCCGTTGCCTTTGGGCAGCGCACTGAGCTTACACAGGGTGTTTATGAGGAAGATGTGTTGGGACAGTACTTGCGTTTAAACAGGGTCTTCTGTGGGATTCAAAGTGCTTTATCAACGTGCAAGTTCCAGGTTGTAGACTTTATACTCCTGGGAAGTACGAGGAGCAGAGAAAGGCTCTTCTATGTATAGTAGGTAAACCTGAGGTCCCAGAGAACTGAAGTGATTTGCCCAAGATCAGTATTAAAGTTAGGAGTCTCCAGCTCTTAGATTCCCGTATCTGTTTCAGAAAAACCATAGGATGTGGGTGCCAGTAATGGAAACACTTTCCAAGATGCATTTGGGCTTGCCCTCTGGGACCTCCTTGATTAATGTTCAGTCTTCAGGGGTTCCCTGGAGAGGAGAGGAGAGAAAGCCCCTGTATGCGGTATCTTTACTTCTTAACACACTGCCCCAAAGCTTAGTGGCTTAGAATGACCCTGGCCGTTTTGACCTCTCAGTGTGTGTGTCAGGGCTTTGGGAGAGTCAGCGCCTCTCGTGAGGTTGCAGTCACTGGACGCATGTGGCCGGGATCATCTTGAAGGGGCCTCACTAATGAGCCTGGGAAACTGGAATGGCTGGGGCCCCAGACATCTCTCACTATCTCTGTCTCCATGTGGCCCCTCCAGCAAGGTGGCTCCAGGCGGCTGAGCTCCAGAAGTGTGTGTCTTGAGAGAGCACCAGGCCTAGCCTTGGAAGCCACCGCCCTTGTACGTCAATGAGTTAGAAATGAATTCATTGAATTATTGCATTCAGAGGGAGAGGAATTAGGCAACATTTTTTAAATACACTTTTATTGATTTTTTAGAGAGAAAAGAAGGAAGAGGAAAAGAGAGAGAGAGACATCTATGAGAGGGAAACATCCATCATCTGCCTCCTGCACGCCCCCTACTGGGGATCGAGCTGGTCACCCGGGAATGTGCCCTGACAGGGAATCGAACCAGTGACTTCTCGGCGCATGGGACGATGCTCAATCCACTGAGTCACACCGGCTGAGCAGGCATCACCTCTTTATGGGAAGCATTTGTGGACCTGTTTTAGAACCGCTGCAGACCCCACGTTTCAGAGAGTGAAGTGATCTTCCCAAGTTACATGGTGACGGGTGAGCAGGACCAGGATCCGAGCGGCAGACCCAGCAGCTCCTTGTCTTTTAATGACCAGCATTTAAATATTGAGGGAGCCAGAGAAAGGGGTCTGGTTTGGGCAGCTTTCTTCAGGGTGTTACCTCATTTTTAAGCTGTTGCAAATCCTTTGAGGAACAAGATACCTGAGGGTAGCTAACACACAAACAAACAAGCCTACAGACAAAATCACCCGCAGGAATGACAGCTAGTAACAGCTGTAACTGCCCCTTTACATTTACCGAATGCTTGGCCCGGACACACGTTGAAGGACTTGTCCAAGATCACACGGAAAGTCAGGTCCAAAACGGAAATGCGAACCCAAACCTCCGTCTTGATTTCTCTTGGCTCTGCCGTGTGGGCAAAACTCCCTGGAAAAGCTCCTACTTAATGAGAATACTCTCATCTCATCTTTCCTAGAAATAGCAGCCAGGAGACCATCACTGACTCGGGGCAGCGTGGCTCTGGCTGGTGCTGGGCAAGGTGTTGCCCAGTTAGGGGACCCGCAGGAGGCACTGGAGATAGCTCCCCGGTCACACAGCTTCAGAAGCCAGGGTGCGGTGGGCTGCTGGGATATTGCTTACGTCCTTTGATGAGTCACACATGAGATGGGTGGCATTCAAATCCAGGCCTCTAGCTTGCCTTTCTCCCCCCGACCCACACCCCTGCCACCTTGATTCTTGTGTTTCTGAAATGGAAAGCAACCTGGTTCTACAAAGTGGCTTGGATTTCATCACCCAGAGGTTTGCTCCCTGCAGGGGCCCTGGAAGAGTTCTTGCTATACTTCGGGCAACTTACAAAATAAATCGGTCCATGTGCAATTACTGAGCACTCTCTGTTTACCTAGCATTGGACTTGCTATGGATGCTGCTGAATGTAAAGTGCTGGTGTATACCAAGTGTATGGTGATGGTTCCAGATGTCAAATCACTGTATGAACCAAACCCCATAGAACATGCTATTGAACCAAATATTGATCACGCGAGTGACCAAAAATGGTCAAATTTCACAGAACTAACCTTAACCAGTACTTTCTAGGAAAAACAAATAATTAATAGCCGTGTATTTTATTTTAAAAAACACGCAAATATATGACGGCAGTGAACTTAAGCACTATTGGAAAATCCGAAATGTGTGGCAGCCTCCTAATTAAAAAGATTATTTCCTGCAAACTCAGATGGAATATCCGCCCCCCTGCCTCTGTTCTTTTTTCCATAAAACAAACTCTTTGCAAGAAATGTGAAATTTATTAAGAGAGGGAACATGCTAACTTTCCAAACAGCCAGTCGGTCTGAGGAAACAAGACAATGATGGCTTGGAAAACGCCCCCTCTACGCACACAGCCCTTCACACGTGTCCAGGCACCGCCCGTCACTCGGCCCCAGTCGGCCCCCAGCAGCGGGGCTCTGACAGCAGGGGGCACGTCTGGTGAATCAGAGCCCTGCCGATTAAAATCACCTACTGGGTCTCCTGCTCCCACCACCAGACTAATCCAAACTCCAGCTTTGTCTATTGTACATCCTCCGCGACTTTTCCCGGCCAAGGTTTAAATGACTCAAGTCCCACCACGTTCCCTGGAGGGCTGAGATTGTAGCCAAACAGAACGAACTCACCATTTGGAAATATTTCCCCCTTTTATTGAATCTAATTTTTCCTTTCCTTCTTTTCCCACTGTCATGTTCTTGCTGGATCCCTTTGGACCACCCACGGTGCCTGCTCTTCAAACGTGTACAATGGAATTTCCCAACATGATTTGGTCTATGACACACTTTTGAATTGTCGGCAGTCTTGGCTGTGGCACTGGGGTCCCATTCCTCAGATTCAGATACACCCGAGGTCCCGCCGTCTAACCACACTGCTGATTCTCTCATATGTACACATGAAAACATCGTCTCTATGTGCCAGGGTCCCATCACCTCATCTCAACGCCTTGGGCCACATTTCGCACAGTGGGGTAAGAAAGTGGCAAAACGGGAAGGATGTGTTTGAGACCCAGAAAAAGGTTAGGCTGCCCAGCTGAGAATCACTACTGAATACGAAGCTAGAGAAAGTAAAACTCTGAACTCACTCACTTTTCCCCACAGGCACGTTTACTCTTCCTTTTAACATTCTTGCCACTTTATTTTGAAATTCTATGACAATTTTCTAAGTCCTCCTTCAAAACCTCAAGCCCAAAGCAACCATTTGTCTAATGATAGGCAAAGAGAAACTCCTGGCTGTGTAATTCAATCACAATGTGGGAATACCAGGAATAAGCCTGATACTAATATTTATCATTTATTGATAAATGTATAAAGACATATGCAGTCTCATTTAATTCCAGCAGTTAGTCCAGAGCCCATTGTGTGGGTAAAAGAACTGAGGCTTGGAGATGCTAAGTAACTGTGACAATGATAAGCCTGGGATTGGACTTGAGATGAGCTGGAGAACACAACCAGGGCCAACAGTGTCTCCGGCTCTTTAAACGAAATCATCTTGGAGTGACCCGGGAGAAGGTAGAGGCGGAGGTGGAGGTGGGGCGGGAACCCACACAATCCAGCACCGCTGAGTTTCTCTTTCCCCTCATTGCACGCAGAGCAATATGCGTCAGACCCACTTTCAGTTCCCAGTGACAGCGGCTGTGCCCAGCTTTACTCGTCACTCACGTAGACGTCACCACGCTGCATGGGCCGGGCCTCCATCATCAGGTGTAGACGGTCGTGGGTAATTGGGGCTTTGCTTGTGGAGAAGGCATCCAGACCTGGGCCCAGGAGAGACTGTTGCACCACAACGTCCTTTTGTGGTTTAGTTTTACTTTTGAGAGTCCCATCGAGGCTCCATCTGTCACTGAGGCTCATGTGCCAAACACAGGGGAGCAGAGTATCTGTGTGAATCACCTAGGGGCGCCTGCCCTGGAGAACAGCAGAAAGGCCAGGTCCGGGGTGCCACCTAAATGCCCTTTACAGCTCTGTTCTTCGTGCTTCAATTCCCCAATCCAAACAACGGACATACACTCTCTCTTCTCTCCCTTTCTCAGAAGGATATTGCCCCCGAATGATAAAACAGAACCACCCTGCTGCTCCTGCCACCTCACCCCGGAGCAGGCCGTGTTTTCCCCGGGACCTCCACCAGGGGAATGGCACCTCTCTGTGCTTCCCATCCTCCTCAAAGCCTCCTGGAGGCTGGGAGCCTCTGCCTGTTCATAGAAGGCTAGTTCCCAGGGTGCTGTTCCATCAGCGAATTCTGAGGCCACCCTGCTTCCCACACGCCTCATCTCAGAGCATCCGAATTCCACGCTTTCTGTCTTGGCAACTCAGCTCAGATTCTGCACCTGCGGCTTGGTGTCAGCCACAGGTTCTGAGACATTTTCAGCTCTTGTGCCGTCAAATCGCCTCTTCCCATTTCCTTTTTCTTCTCCCTTTAAAACACCGGTTAGACATATCTTGGATCTTTTCATTCTGTACTCTATGGCTTTTATTTAATCTATTTTACATTTTCTGCCTCTTTATCACTCTGGGATGTATTCTGGATAATCCCTCCAGGTCTCAAAGTGTCTCTTCATATGGTATATAGTCTGCTGTTAAATATATCCATTGAGTTTTTAATTTCTATTTTATTTCCAGACTCTTATTTCCAAGAAGTTCTGTTTTATTCTTTTTACAAATCTGCTTATTCTTTCCTCGAGTTTTAAAGATTATCTTCCATTTATTGGAAAGCATTTATATTCTGTTTGATAATTTCACAACCAGAAGTCATTGCAGGTTGGTTCTGCTGCCTGCCCCTTCCGCTGGCTCTTGCTCTTGGGGTCTTGTTTCCTTACATTGGTGGTGATTTTCAGCTGTGAGCTTCTCATCCTCCTAAGAAATTGCTGGAAATTCTTTGAGGCCTAGGGAAAAGGTGAAATTTTTCAGAGAAGATTTTTGTTTGCCTCTTCGGGTGCCTGTTAATAGTCTAATCCAGCGGTTCTCAACCTGTGGGTTGAGACCCCTTTGGTGGTCAAACGACCCTTTCACAGGGGTCGCCTAAGACCATCCTGCATATCAGATATTTACATGACGATTCATAACAGTAGCAACATTACAGTTATGAAGTAGCAACGAAATAATTTTATGGTTGGGTCACAACATGAGGAACTGTATTTAAAGGGCCAGAAGGTTGAGAACCACTGGTCTAATCTGATATCATTTAATCTAAATTTTCTGCCTGCTTTTTTTTTTTTTTTTCAGATGACCCATGTAGCGTGAATTCCAGCTACAATTTTATAAGAAGTCTGGCTTGTAGTTCTCAAGAAAGATATTTCTGCCTCCACTCCAGTGCCAAGAATCCAGATAAGAAATTTGCCTTGCAGGTGCTACCTGCTCCCCAAATCTAAAACAGAGGTTGGGTTTATTTCTGGTCCTTTCTTACATGGGGGGTGGGGGATAGCCCTTGGAGAATCTAATTTTATGAGACATCTTTTATTAGACGGACCTGGCTTTGGTTTCCTGTCCACAAAACCTCAAAAGGTTCCAAAAATATCAATTCTCAAGTTCACTAGATCCAGAAAATTCCTTCAAGTGCTTTGCAATGCTCTTCTTGCCTTCTGAGTTCTGCCTTCATTTATTTCCTTGGCCAGAGTATTCAGTTCTTTCTTGCTAATTCATGGGGCATTTGAAGATCATAAACATATTTCCCCTGCATTTGTAGTTGTTTCGAGCAGGGGGCTATTCTGGACACCTGGTCTACCACATTCCTAGTAGCAGGAATCTCAGTTAGTGTTGACCTTTTCTAAGAAGCATTCTACAACCATTTCATCTGACAGAGCTTCTTACTCCTCAGAGATGCAATAGATCTAACTAAGGTGGTCATTTAGCTTTAGAGACAGCTGGAGTCCATCTGAGCCTGAGGTTTTTTCACTTTCTGTCCTATCCAAGACCCAGAGCTGACCAATTGACACAGGATGCTGAGCCTCTCATCCTCCCTTCTGTCTCATGTGCTATAGTTTACATCTCCCTGTTCCTTCAGTTCCTCCCTGGGTGCTCCCCTCCAGGTAAGTGGACATATGACTATTGCTGAGCTAAAGTCATTCCCTCTATTTGGGTCTCAATGCAATACTTTCATACGAGCCTGAGGAGAGCAAAAGCTCTTTTTTTCTGAACTGAAGGAAAGAGTTGGTCTGGGGTATATTTAGATACGCACCTGATTATCATTTGTAGTCAGTGTGGAGACCTCTGTGTTAAAGTACAAACTGATGTTTCAAATTCTAAATGTGAAGAAAAAAATTAACTCAACAAATATTATCCCCTATGTGACACTATCATGCTATGTGAAAAGTTGTCGTTCAATTAGGAAAATGTAAGAACCTTGCCTAAACTCTTTCCAAGATAATCAACATTTATTCATTCAAAAAAATTCCTGGTGCATCTACTACATGCCAGACTCTATGCTAGCCATGGTGTCTAGGGATGAATAAGACAGACATGGTCTTTGCTCTTTAGGGCATGCAGTGTGTGTGTACGTGATGAGGGTTGGAACATGAGGCTGGACCAGGATTGGGGGGTGAAGGGGGATTGTTGTGTGGATGAGGCATCAGCAAGAACAGCAGGCTTTCCCCAAAATACCCACACCCAAGCCCCACTCCCAGGGAGTGTGTATGGCTTGAGCATAGGTATCTTTTAAAGCTTCCAGGTGATTCTAATGACTACCCAAGTTGGAAAGTACCGATTTAATCAACTTAAGACAGAGTTTCCAAAAATAGGGTCTGGGGATGGGTCTCGAAGTGTGGAAATTTGGTCCATTCACCCCTCACTGCTGAGCCAGATGTGGGGCTGCCAGAGCCCCCAGGCATGTCCCACCTCCATAAACAGCAACATCTGTTTGCTGCCCCATGCCATACAAATGTTATACTTCCTATGTGTGCCATGATATGGGTGGTCCTGAATTGGAATATCTGTACCATAGGATTTGGTTGGCAATGTGATTTAGTGAAAAAAAAAAAGAGTTTTGGGTCAGGTAGACTTAATTTTATACCCCTTTCTCAACGACTGACTTACTGTGTGACCTTAAGCAAGTTTTTAAGCTTCTTTGGGCCTCAACTTCTACATCTATAAAGTGAGAATATCATCTGTTCTGCATGGTTCTTATGAGGATATAAATAACACCTGTGAAGCAGTTAGCCTAGGAGCTGGTTTGTATGGACAGATGTTTAATCAGTGGTAGCCATCGTCATCGTCTAACACAGTGCTTACGATTGCTAGAGAGCTTCCCAAACTTCTACCAGGGCCAGAGCCAGAAGATTAAGAATGAAAGACAGAAAGGTCAACGTGGATGGAAGCTTGGGAAGTGGGTGACCTCGGATCTGTCAGCTAGAGGTTGTCTATGTATCTCCCTTTAGGGCCCTTGTGGTTTCCAAGATGGGTGAGGCAACATCAAGTAAAACCCACTGAGAAGCATTTGTGGGGACATTTCTGCCCAAACATGCTGCTTCTGGCTCCTCCTGGGGCCCAGGGCTCCCTGCACATTCTTGTTTCAAACACACTGGGGGATCCCAAAGGTCCTTTTCTTCTCTGGGCTGAGTCTGGGGGCTGTGGCCTGTCCTGGAGTCCCCTGGGATCTTCCAAGCCAGGCTCCTTGCGGTCAGGGGAGGATGGATGAGAAGCTAGGCAGGAGCCGCAGACAGGGCCTGGTTCTCCTCCCTGGGACATGAGAGAAGACAGGAGACACAGCACAGCCTTGCTCCAGGCCTGTCGGGTCCACTTCTGAGGAATGACCGCCCTGAGACAGCAGGCTTCCTGGGCCGTCAGGTCTCCTGCCCAGATGCCGACTGGAGGTGTCCTTAGGGTGATGAGGACCTGAGAAGTAGAGCGAAGCATGAATGCCAGGACACCTGCCCTACGCCTGAAAGGACTATTGGCTGTGTCCCCAGGGAATGACGGCTGCCTGCCTTGCAGAAGGAATTGTTCACATTACAACCGGATTGATGTCAATGGCGAGCTGACCCTCTGCAGCCCGTTTAGGAAGTCATTCATGAGCTTGTCCTCTTTCCATTCCTCATGTCCCACCAACCCCTCTTGACATGTCCTTGGTCAGTTCAACTGTATCATGAGGAAGATAATAATGACATCACATATGCAGATGCTAACATGCACCCCATAAATAGCCCAGCTGAGGCTCCAATCCACACTATTGGATGCCTCCCCACCCCCCGGGCTGTGCTATTTCCCAGGCAAGATTTATCTCTTCAAGAAGACGATCAACTCATGGATGACAGCGACCGTGTCTCCCTTGTCCTGTGCTGCCCTGGTACAAATTCCTGTGGGAAACAGAATCAGCCATGAGCATTTCCTGTTCACCTGCTCATGGCGACCTGCCAGAGAGGACAACCTTCAGTCTCTCCCACCTTCACAGAACCCAAGGCATCTCGCAATAAGGCTGCCGGGCAGAGGAGGCCCCTTTGGCTGGGTTGGCCAGGTGGGTTCCGTCCTGTGGGGCACTGGTCAGGAGGGGGAGCCACACCTGGCCGAGTCAAGTGCTCAGGAGTGTTCTTCCATTTACATGTCACCAACTGCGAGGGTTCAAGCGGTTGATCTATAGACACTCTATTTGCATCTCATCCATCTTCCTCTTCCTCTCTGATGGTCTGAGTCCCAAGGTCCACATATGGTTCATTTTGGTATTAAATGTCCTGGCCAGAGGATTCAGTTTCCAGGAAGGTTCTCCGTGGCCTGTGGGAGTCGGAAGCGGCCCGAGGGGCCTGCCTGTGGTCAGGCTGTCTGCTCTCTCTCCGCCTGGAGGCTGTTCTCTTTGACTCACGTCTTCTTCCAGTGTGAGTTATTCTTGCCTTGACCAGCCAGACCACATGGGAAGAAGTCTTGGAGAAGCCCATGGCTTCCAGTTAGCTGGAAGGACACGCCAAGAGGACTTGGGTGTGCCCTTGGCCAAGCCTCCCTCCAAACCAGGCCCGTCCCGTCAGCTGCCCAAATCTGTGGGTCAGACCAGGCTGAGTTTCCATGTTCCATTTGTCACCCATTTCACCTTCTGATAAGTATTAAAATCATGGAACTTCTTCTGCTACCAAAGGATACGCTGAACAGCTTCAAGTAAAAATAATTATTTTACATACATTGACCTTGTAGATAGATTCTAGCTAGGCATATACTCACTAGCCAAGAAGATTTTGTATAACCGTCCTTTCTGTCTCTTAATTTGTGGAAACAATAGTCTTTTGTTCTTCCCACAGGATGTCCAACAAGTGTTTGTGGGAGGACAGGTGCTCTTTCCTCACCCCATGCTCTGTCTTCCTGGAGAAATGCACATAAGGAGGCCAGGACAAATGGGGCACTGGGCGATTTGACTCTAGGCCCAGTGGTTCTTCAACCTGTGGGTCGCGCCCCCTCTGGGGGTCGAACGACCCCTTTCACAGGGTATAATTACATATTGTTTTTGTGTTTAATCACTATGCTTTAATTATGTTCAATTTGTAACAATGAAATTGGGGGTCACCACAACAAGAGGAACTGTATTAAAGGGTCGCGGCATTAGGAAGGTTGAGAACCACTGCTCTAGGCAGAGAGGATCCCCAGATCCTTATGCTCTAGCTGTGCTGGGAGAGGCCAGGTAGTCACGGGTCTGCTCACAGGATCCAGGGCCTACTCACCTCCTCTCCCAGCCCGCTCCAGTGGGAGGGGCCAGGATGAACAGAGACTTGAGACCCCGCATGGGAAGCCCAAGGGAAGGAAGAGACAGGATCTGGGGAAAGGAAAAAAGGGCCCAAAGCACCATGAAGCCACAGAGAGAGAAAAGAGGGCTGCCCGCAGCCCTTTGCACTCTTTACAGGACGGAAGAGAAGCCTCAACCTGGAGTCAGGATTGCTGGGCACATCGGGGGACTCCCTGTTCAGGCCTCACTGATTGGTACCTCACCCCCATTAACAGCAGAGCCTGTGATGACACAGTTTTACATCACATTTTGTTCTCCACCTCACACATGGGATTTCAACTTACCTGTGTTCCCCTCCCTGCAAATAACACGGGGCCCACAGCTTGAGAAAGACCTGGGCCTCCACAGCATCACTTTCCCAACCACATGATGGCCTTGGTGGCCCAGGATTTTACAGATGGGAAGCGCCTTGAAATCACACATCTAGGTCACCTTGTCCACATCCCTCACCCGTGGGGCCCTCCTTACCTCCCCCTGCACGGGCAGTGGCTTTGCCACAAATCACACAGCCTCTGTTCGTTCTGCTTCCCACTGGCCATGGCCTTCACAGAGACCAACCCAAACCAAAGACCCCTCGCTGTGTCTGTACCTCGTGATCCATGTCCCAGTTGGAGCCCCTGATCCACAAATCAACCCCCAGCTCCCATTCCAGGGCCATTCCACTGATGAAAGCAAAGTGGGTACTTGAGCAACAAAATACATAATACACTGTTGTATTATAAGCCAAAGTCTAACATACATATCCATGAGTCCATACTTGCAGATGATTGAATAAGTAAGTGGTGGAAGAGAGGCTAATCTTTCCACAGAAGAAATCCAAATCATGTGTCCACACTCCCTCCTCCTTCAAAGGGGCTTCATCTCTCCCCACTTGGAGTCTGAGCTGCATGTAGTGACTTGCTTCCAAAGAATAGAGTGTGGAAAGGGGTTCATTTTACATGGAAAAACCTGCAAACCCTCCCTTGGCCAGGTGGTCAAGGTCAACGTCACCAGTGATAGGTCGCTCCGACAGCATTGCCGCTGGTACGATGCAGTGAAAGGGCACTTCACCCTGCGGTTTTCTCCCAAACTCACAGCCCCCGTCTAGTCATGAGAAAACACCAGACAAGCCCAAATTCAGGGGATTTCTACGAGACGCCTGCCCGGTACTCTTCAGCAGTGAGGAGGGCATGAGAAACAAAGGCAGACTGAGGAACTGTTACAGCCAGGCAGGCCCAGGAGACAGGATGACTAAATGCACTGCGGTGTCTCGGATGGGGTTCTGGAACAGAAAAAGGATATTGGAAAAAAAATCCCAACGAAGCCTGGAGTTTAGTGACTCCTAATGCATCAGTGTTTCTTAGTTTTGACAACTGCACGATGGAAATGTAAAATGATAACATTAGTGGAAACTGGAACTAGGTGAGAGGTGTGAGGGAACACGCTGTGCTATTTTGCAACTTTTTTTGGGCGGGGGAGGTAAATCTAAATTTATTCCAAAATAAAAAGTTTATTTAAAAAGATGAGGTAGGCCCTGACCAGTTTGGCTCAGTGGATAGAGCATCAGTCTGCAGACCTAAGGGTCCCAGGTTCGATTCCGGTCAAGGGCATGTACCTTGGTTGCGGGCACATCCCCAGTAGGGGGCGTGCAGGAGGCAGCTGATTGATGTTTCTCTCTCATCGATGTTTCTAACTCTCTATCCCTCTCCCTTCCTCTCTGTAAAAAAATCAATAAAATATATTTTAAAAAAATAAAAAGATGAGGTGGGCTGAACCAGAACATTTATTTCTTTTGTGTGTGTGTGTGTGTGTGTGTGTGTGTGTGTGCTTTGTTATACAATTAATATATAAGTAGTGTCTCATTATATAGGCTTTAAGCAAATAGGACTTTACAGAACAAAAGTTTCCCCTTCCTGAAAGTCTCCCTTCCACCCTAGATCCCTGCCTTCCTCCTCGGAGCTAATAATGTCAGTGATGGCTCAAACCTGGCAACTGCTTACCACGTGCCAGGCTTGGCCAGAAATGCTTTATCTCTACTAAGTGATTGAACTTAATCTTCAGAACAACCCATTGAGGTCGGCACTGCAAATTCCATTTTACAGATGAAGACACTGAGGCACATGGAGATTAAGGACACTGGCCAGGGTAGGTCATAAGTGGTAGAGCTGGGGTTGGGGCCCAGGTAATTGAATGCCAGCATCCAAGCTTTAACTGCTTAGAAAGGGGATACCACTTCCGCTGTTTTGTGTTACGAGGGCACACAACCCCCGTAAATACACACACACACACACACACACACACAAACACACACACACACACACACACGCCTTTTTATTGGGACTGATATCTCTGCCGTTGGCAACTTACTTTTCATTCTTAAACAACACATGTCCGTGTCCGGGCTTTCCACCCTCTTCCTTAATTGCTCTCTGCCGGTGGTTTTCAACCAGAAGTGCTTTTGTTTCCAGGGAACATTGGGCAAAGTCTGGAGGCATTGCTGGTTGCCCCCGTTGGGGGTGCGTGATACTGGCAGGCAGAGGCCAGGGATGTGGCAAAACACCCTACAATGCATAGGACAGCCCCCAAATTATTATTATTTTGGTGCTGAGGCTAAAAAACAATCCTGGTGCGTGGTATTCTGTGGAAAAACCAGAAGGTTCCCAGGTCCTTCCACCTCTAACACGTCACTCAGGCCTGCTCTCTCAGATCCAGCCCTTCCTGTGTCTCTCTGCTCAGTCCTGTCCCATCCCTTCCTGCTGGGGACTCACCCCCTCAGCTCCCCTCACAGGACACGGTCACTTCTCAACACCACGCTGTGGAGCCCCCTGGGAGGGCTACACAGAAGTGGTCATGGTGCCCATTTCTGTATCGTGGCGACGCCCGACACGCTGCACACGATGGAGGAGTCAGAAAGCGACAGGACTCCCATTCCTAAAGCGGCCCATTTATGGTGGCGATATTTTCTCCGGGGCCCCCAGCCACGGCTGCACAGTAGAATGACCGGGATAAGTAAATACCAAGGCCAGGGCCCCTCCCCAGACACCAGTTGAATCACAGTCGCCGGTTGGTCTTGCACATCCACTTTTTTTTTTTTTTAAGTTCCCTCGGTGATTCTAACACAGCCAGGAAAGCAGTCCACTGGGCCGGGGAGTTACCCCTGCAGAGTGATCACAAACATCTGAACCGAATTCCTGCAGTTCTTAAGATAATGCCTGGTGATAAATTCGTGTCAGAGGAGGGGTCACGTCCAGTTTCTGTTCTCTAATCCAGGGCTTCTCAAATGGTGGTGTGCACATCAATCACCTGGGATCGTGTTAAAATGCAGATTTGGACGCAGGAGGTCGGAGTGGGGCCTGACACCCCACGTTTCCAGCGAGCTCCCCAGGGCCGATGCTGCCGCTGGCCCCGGGACCACACTCTGAGGAGCAAGGCTTGCCGTGCAGTTCAGAGTCTCAGGGCCTTCCGGCTGCTCCCCCTCCCCAGGCTCTGAACTGTTTGCCTGCTCCCCGGCCAACGTGTGCACCCAGCCACCCTCTCGGAAAACTCCACTCCAGCAAAGCTGAACTGAAACAAAGGCTCTGGGAGAAATGGCAGATGTTTACTGGGAGTCAGAGAATAAAATCAAGGAGTAAAGCGAGAACGTGACAGCTCCTGAAGCTTAAAAACAACAACAAAAAACAACCAACGCCAAGCAACCCAATCAGGAACTCGGGGCCCTTCCCTTGTAGCAGCGCGATTTGGTGACCATTAGCGTGTCAGCTAAGATCCATCAAGAGCGCCATTTCCTCCCGCAGACCAGGGGCCTCGCTGTGCTGCTCCAGCCGCACTCTGTTCTCCATCAGTGGGATTTACGCATATGGAACCGAGTGTGGAATTGGGCCCCATTACATTTAACTTCCTTTATCTGACATATTTAATACCTACTTTTCAAATAAATGAAATCCCCGTTTAGCGCCGGCCGGGAAAGGTGCCGTTGGTTGAGATTTTTCACGGCGGGTCTGTCAGCCCGCAGCCTCCGGAAGAGAGTGCAGAGACCCAGTCTTCTGAAAGCTGGGGGGCAGAGGGGGGGCAGGGTTACGGAGTAATAGACCAGCTTTTATGACAAATGGGCTGATGCATTTTTTTACAAAGTCTCCCTAAAAGGAGAGCTGCTTTGTGTCAGAATTACGATCACGCTTAGCAATGTATGTGTCTCAGACTCCGGGCGGGAGGCGCTTCCAGAAGGCACCGGATCTATGCACCTACCTCCATCAGGTGCGATCCAGGGAACCTCGTGGGTTTTGAGTTGGGAAAGCATAACAGCAAAGTTACACGTGGGCCCAGCTGCGATGGATCCTCCGGGTCCTCATGAATGTTCTGAGCTGATCGCCGATGAATGATAGCGCAGAGATCTGGGCTCGTAAGTGAGGGGCTGAGGCGAGAGGTCAGTACCCACACACACGCTACTCTTACCCACCGGCTACCTGGCCCGCAGGTGTCGAGGTGGCTGTATCACAGGATATCTGGGCTGGGCCAGCACGGAGGGTCCAGAAACTGGAGCTTCTGGAGAGAAGGCACCCCCATACCTTGCCCTCCACCCCAAGGACCCATGGGCAAGACCTCACTTGTGTAGGGTCTCTTGGTCTGGGCGGATAGGGAAGTGGCATGTGTGCAAGCGAAGGGATAGTTAGCAGAAAAATAAAATTAATGGAGGGGCGGCTGTGTGTTTTCTAGTCTTGATGGCGAGATGGAGAAAAGCTGAGAAGCTCTTTTGAAGACCTGCTTCGTGAGCGCCCACAGTGGGTGACCAGATGGCAGGGGCCCGGCTCAGCCATTCTCGGCCTTCATTTCCAAAACCCAGACTCTCTAGCCAGAGTCACCGGCCTGCGGCGGCAGAGGCTGCGACATGCCGAAGCCTCTCGGTAAACCCATTCTCTGGGTTTTGGTTCTGGAAGTGGCCAAGTAAAGGTCAGGCGAGGGTGGGGTGCCATTAGCGTGTGCAGGAGGAACTATGGGTGAAGAATTTGGCTCTCTGCTTTACAGTATTCCCTTTGGGCCACTCCTTTTAGCTTAGCACACAGCAGAGCTCCTAAGAGCAAAATACCTTAGAAAAGTAAAAAAGAGAACCTGGAGAAAAACCCATAGTTGTGATGTTCTCATTGCTGCAAATACCCTCTGGTCCTCAGTTCAAGGCCAGGGCTCAGCTCACCTGCCCTCCAGGCCGGCTCTCTCCCTCCACAAGGTTCTGTCAGGCCCCGGCCACCTGGGCGTCAGTATTGGGCTGGGGCTGGGCCTTTCCTGGCTCCTCCTGCTGTCGGAGGGGCAGGGGCCACGTGAGCGGCTCCCGCTGGAAGACAGATGGGTGGCGTGCTCCTCCCTGCCCCCATCTCAGCCCCGACACAATAACAAACAGGCCTGTAAAAGGCACTTACGTTTATGAACTGTTTATAAATTTACCGACATTGATTTATGACCCTTGGCTGGACTTGACATTAGACTCTTAGGGGTATTTCGTTCTCTCTTCCTTTTTTTTTTGGACTTTTTTAAGTGTTAATGTTACGGTTCACATTCTTAATATAGCCACACGCCAGGAGCTACGCGGAAGACAGCTGGGAGCCCAACCAATGACCTGTGGGCAGGAACCAGGCCGTGATTTATGCCGGGGCTGGGGCTGGTGGAGAGAGTAACGTGGTTGGTGGAGGGACAGGCTGTCGCTCGGGGGGAAGGCCCCGAAGAGGCCGCTGGCTCTGAAGGGCTGTGGGGAGAGGCTGGAAGAGAATACACTGGACCTGGGACTGTGTGAATGTGCGGACCCCACTGCTCCTAGATGTGGGTCCTCAGGCAAGTGACCTGATTGCCTTGAGTCCCATCAGTGTCATAGGACAGCAATCCCGACCTCAGGGGGGTGTAGACTACCTGGCCGTGCCCCCCCAGGTAGGCGCTCAGTCAATGGTGACGGACATGAAGTGGATCTGCGCTGGGCACACTGGGCCCTGGAGAACGTTTCCCAACAAAGCTTAGCCAACAGTGACTCATCTTGTTACTTATTAACCAGCCTCGTGTAAGGTTTGGAGCGGAAAGGAGCCCTTAGCTTCTTTGACGGAGCTGAGCACAGAGTAGCGGTCCGTTCAGACGCCCCTTCCCAGCCCTGCAGACCCGGGACCACCTACGGTGGTCCGTGCCCATGAGCTTTTGTTCGTTTGTCTTGTTTGTTCATTTGTTGCTTTCAGTTTTATGTCCCACTTGAAATCTACATAGTTTCATGAACCAATGTCACCCCAATAAAATTCATTTTAAAAAGAGTTAAAGACTCTGGGTGTTGGAGGAAAGTGAGAATGCAGAGGTTCCCTCCATTCCCAATTGCTCTGCACATTACCCCACACACCCCGAGAAACAGATACTACTGTCACCGCGTCGCGAACTTTTATCATTACCCATATGTTTATTTACGTCTCCTTATGCCTGCGAAGAAAAGAAGATAGCAGCATTTATTGAGCCAGAACAAGTTGTCGAGAACCTGGGAGGACTTCTCTCATTTTAAATCTCACACAGCCCTTTGAAGGGGGTATGTCCTTGCAGTTTCACAGACGAAGAAAGGGAGGTTCCGAGAGATTTGAATAACTTGCCCAAGATCACACAGCTTGTAAGTGGCTGAGATAAGGCAGAAACCCCACCTGGCACCCAACCAATCCATTATCCTGGAATCCCTTCTCTCTCGTGCATAGTAAAAGCAAGACACACCTCTGGAACACCGACTGAGGGCCTCAGAGCTCCTGGTGAAAGCCGGCCCTGACCATGGCTAGTCCTTTAAGGCAGGAAATGTCCCTCGTTAGCTTGTGCCTGCTCAGCTGCTGGAATCAGGACAGACCCCAGCGTTAACCACTGAGCCTTTCTGGGCCTAAAAGAAGAGCAGGATAAACAAAGACAAATGCAAAAACCACTTGCGCTCTTGCCCTTAGGCCGGAGCCCACCCGCAGGGACCCTCTTGGACACCAGGTGGCGCCCGAGTAAGGCCAAATGGGGAGTTTCACGCCAGGCTGATTTCGGAGGGGAAGCGGTGCCTACATACTGTCAACTAGAGTGGGTTAGACTGACCACCAGCGAAAGAGAGGTTTCCCGCCTCTTGCCGGGTGGCATTTTGGAGAGAGACTACGTGAGGGCACCCGGTCTCAACGCTAAGCCGGCCTGGCTGCGCTCCTGCTGCTATGGCAGAGCGGCCCAGCAGGAGTTGTGGCACTGGGTTGGAGGGGCCTGCCAGGCAGGTGGAGGGACAGACCACGGAAGGTGTGTGGTGGTGGGGGCTGCTTCTGATTATGGAAGAAAGGCACCCTCAGTTCTGGGTGGCCCTAGAGGGCGCCCTGGGTGGGCACCAGCTGATGTATGTGGTCACATTGAGGAATCTCTAGACCCCCAGGGTCTGATGGCAGCGAGGGGAGGGGGGCTCTCTGACCCTGGGGCTGCCCACAGAGGCTGTGCCCTTCTACCCACGGCCCCGCCCCCTCCCCCGTGGTCCAAGGAGCCTTGCTTGATCTCAGTGTGTACAGTGTTTCGGTGAAAACACGATGCCTGGGGCCCAGGGACATGGACAAGCCCAAGCCTCAGCATCGTAGCCCAAGAGGCCAAACGGATATGGGGTCTGTCATTATCATCCCCCCCTTCTCATTACGGGCACTATCTCAGGCCTTCCAGAAATGTCCATCCCAGTTTTTCTCATAAAATAGTCTAGAAAGCCCAATATTCCCCATGGCATTTCCCAAACAGCTTCTCTCGGCCAGAAGTGGGACGGGACATTTTGGGGGCTCGATGTTCGGGGTTTGGTTTAGATCATGAGGTCACCCGCGGTGCCTCTTAACCGCCTCGGCTGCGGGCTGCTGGGCAGGGGCGATGGCTCTCTCCTGCGTGCGGAGTGCGGGCCAGGAAGGCCCCTGCCTCCCAAGCGTGGCACCTGGGGCCCTGCGTTCTCCTCCATCTGTCTGCTGTGGGCTCCAGGGCCAGAGCCTAAGCTTCTGGCCTCGCAGACAGAGGTGGGGTTCATTTACCTACACGACCAAGGGAAGGAAGGGGAGGGGAAAAAAAAACCCCATGAAAATGTTCATTTAAGCTTAATTTCGGCCCATACGCTCACTAATTGAAGTAGCCCAGTTGGTTTTCACTTATGTACCTGTGTGTGTTTAAAATGCGATATTGTACAGAATAAACTAAGCCACATCACAGCCTAACGATCTGGAAAATCTCAGTTTAATAAACAAAGCTGGCTTTGAGTTACTCAGGAGAAGCGTACATTTGCTTGCGCGTGAGTACACACACACACACACACACACACACACACACGTGTGCGCACACACATGCACACATGCGCACGCACACACAGCACCGGATCTCAGACCTCCTGTTCATGCCTTTCCCTCCGTAGTTCAAATTAAACACAGTCTCAGTCCCTGGCGCTCTCTCTTCCTCTCTCTTTCTCTTATTAAAATTTATTTTTAACACACCTTAAAAAAATAAACACACCCCTCGGTGCCACTCCTATGCCAGGTGCAGCCAGGGGCACATTTTTACAGCTGAATTACATGACCTGAAAAAGACGGAGCACATAATGAGGACATTGAGAGGCACCCATCTCGAGCGCCGGCCACCGGCGGGTGCAATAACATTCCTGGAGAGAGCAGTAGCCGGGCAGCTCGGGAGTCAGGCCTGCAGCCCTTACTCAGCATGAGGAATTATATATATCTTGGAACTCTTTCTCGAACCTAAACATTATTGCTAAGAAAGGGATAACAGTGTGAGCGGCCCTCGCTCGGCAGCGGGGTGCACACAGGGGTATGTGAGTTTCCACACAGGCTGGCGGGGAGCCACCAGACCAGCTCTGCCCGGGGTGGGAAGTCAGCTCTGGAGCAGCGCTGGCCCGGCCGTGCCCGTGGGACGAAGCTTGGCACTCTGCAAGCCCAGGCGTCATCACCTGAGGGCCCCTAGAAGGTGTCATGGGTTTTTTTAAAGTCTCGGGGGCCCCTTCGGTGTAATAGCTGATGGCATCATCCTGGGGCCCCCAGGATCTGGAGCTGAGAGCCGAGCCTCCTCAGCCTCAGCGTCCGCGACCACAGCATGAGCCAGGAGGGACGGCCGAGCTGCCAAGCTGCAGGGATTGCAGCAACAAAGATGGCTTTTAGACGGCGGCCCATCCTACATCACTTTCTTTTTTGAGGTAAAATCCACATAGCATGAAATTAACCATTAACCATTTTAAAGGGAACAGCTCAGTGGCATTCAGTACATTCCCAATGTTGTGTAAGCGCCACCTCTGTCTAGTTCCAAGACATTTCATCACCCCAGAAAGGAAACCTCCTACCCATTAAGCAGTCACTCCTCACCCTTCTAACCTCTGGCAGCTTCCAGTCTGCCGTCTGTCGCTTCAGATTTACCTATTCTGGGTGTTTTATCCATTGGGGAACTGTTAATGATAGAGATTTAAAGAACCTTTTATTGATGTATAATATGCATAAAGGACACAGACCCCAACGATACAGCTTGGCAAATTTTTCATAAACAGACCACACCCAAGTCGCCACCACCCAAATGAAGACACAGAACATGGCCAGTCCCCAGAAGCCCCCTCATCCCACCTCCCAGCCCCGCTCTGCAGGGAGAACCACCTTCTTGCCTCTTGTGGATTACTTTTACCCGATTTCCTACAGTTGTGTGTGGTTTTCATTTGTCCCATCTTCATTGCTGTATAGTATTCCATTGTGTGCCTGCACCACAATGTTTATATCCATTCAATGGTTGATGAACATTTGGGTAGTTTCCAGCTTCCAAGCTATATATTTTAATTGACATTCAAGCCCAACAAAGCTTTTGAATATATATATATATATAATAGCAGATAAAAGCATCAAAATGGAAGGTATGGGGACATATTGGGGCAAGGGGTTGCACTAAAGGGTCCCTGAGGTTTTCAATGGTTCAACATACTATGATTTGAGGCACAGTGAGGGAGGGTAGAATAGCAGCAAAGCACCCCTGAGTGTCCTCTCTCTAAATAACTAGAGAGCCCCAGCTGGTTTGGCTCAGTGGATAGAGTGTCAGCCTGTGGACTGAAGGGTCCCAGGTTCGATTCCGGTCAAGGGCACATGCCTGGGTTGTGGGCTCAATCCCCAGTTGGGGGTTAGGAGGGCGCATGCAGGAGGCAGCCAATCAATGATCTCTCTCGTCATTGATGTTTCTCTCTCTCCCTCTCCCTTCCTCTCTGAAATCAATAAAAATATGTTTAAAAATAAATAAACTGGAGATCTTCATGGGTAAAGGGTCATGGAGTCAGAAGAGACCAGACTAGCTTCCAAAGTTCATAAACACCTGTCCTCTACCCCCATCTTGGACCCCAAATGGACAGCGGCTTCCTCTGCCCATAAGGGCATACCTCAAGGCGCACCTGACCATTCCTTCCTCTATAGTCTGTGTCATGCAAAAGTACAGAGAGCTGGGCACACAGCAGCGAGAAGGTCTGACTGGATGATGGTGGTCTGGGGCAGAGGTCCTCAAACTTTTTAAACAGGGGGCCAGTTCACTGTCCCTCAGACATCCCACACATGTGCACTGCGGGCCCGGGACGAGTCGGCTGCTAAGCAGGACAGGCAGTGGCAGCAAAAACACCCGGCAGGCCGGATAAATGTTTTCGGTGGGCTGCATGTGGCCCGCGGGCCGTAGTTTGAGGACCCCTGGTCTGGGGGCTGCTCGAGGCAGTCCGTTATGGATCTGGGCTTGTGCGGGGCTCACCGTCCTGGCACCCAGCAAGCTCCAGCTTCCCTCCAACCTGGCCACTGCCGTCAGTCTGTTGTCCAGCTGACCCGAGGCCAGACCCAGGAGAGAGGCACAGAAGGAGACCTCCAATACACCCATGTACCGCTTGGCTGAGGCGCATTCCCAGAGTGCTCCTCTTCAGAAATCAGCAGCAGATCAAAATATATTCCCCTTTGCACATATGCTGAATTGTGCCTTTTCTTGTTCCACTGTCTGTCCTGCTACCCACTCCACTAAAGCAGATTTTTTTCACTTGTTTTGCTCTATTTCTGGGATGAAGATTTGGGGCAACCTCTTCGAAAACAAACAAAAGATTCAGGTAAAAGAAATGCAGCTTGCAGGCACCCAGACTTCTTACGTCCTGTGTTTGCGCAGTTAAAAGTAGGGGACACCCCGGTCCTTTCATTTCCATCTTCTGTGCTGAGCACGGCCCATGTGAGGAATGGATAAGACGCTCGCTCACCGGCACACTCCGTCCAGGGGCTGCCTTTGGGGGAGAAAGGTGCCTTGGAAGGCTGATTTCTTCATTTCCTTTCCCAGTAAGGATGCTGTTAGGACAACTCACCACCTATCGTCCCCACGGACATGACATTGCTGGGGAAATGGGTTAGGAATCGAGCTCTCTGCAAAGCAACAGAGCTGAGGAGGCGGCTCACTGAGGAGATCCTCCTGAGAGCAGAGTGGGAGCCCCGAGCAGGGGCCCGATTTCTGGGTGACCGTGGCTCTTCTCGCTGCTTTGTCCACTCTGCTTATTCTTCAAGGTTCCACTCAAGTCTCCTCAAGTCTCCATTTCCTGGGAAACCTGTTCCAACTGCCCCCCCCCCCCCCGCTCTCCCCCATCACCTCTGCCTCCTGCAGCCCGGCTACCCGTGGTCGCTCCCCTAACCCTTGGTGTTGCACTGTGGTTTGTCTTTCCTCTCTCATTTCTGTCTCCCTATCCAACCTATAAGCCCCATAAGGGAGGAGGGGGTGCGCGGGCCAGGTCTTCTGTGGGCATCTCAGCTCCCATCTGGACACTCAGGGAGCCTCAGTGTCTCCCTAACTTTTTGGTTGCCGACGTCAACGGTGTGAAGTCGTTGTCTGCTTGGCTTTCCTCTGTTGCGTATTCTCGATCAGGGCTTTTTTACTCAGCATTCTGGGAAATGGGAGGTCAGAAATGACGAGTAGGTTTGAGGCAAGCATCAGTTCCCCCCGATGGATGGTGGGTACCTGGAATGCTCTGCGGAGTGCAGAGGCATGGCTGGCTCGTGGGGAAGGGTGCTTCGATCAATTAGCAATGTCTGCTGCGGGCTCGGAGCAGGCGGGAGTAGCAAGTGTGCCACCGATTTGCCATGCTTCATCTCACCCAACCGCTTCGTCTTAGTAGAAGAGACTGAGGTGCAGAGAGGGGAAGTGACTTTATCCAAGGAAAATCAATTTCCTAAAAGGACTCCGCGCTCCGGGCGATGAGCTAACACATTGGCACCAGGCACATGCGGCCGCCTTGAGCGCGGTCGGTCTCCGGGAGGCCATCTTCCGCTTCCCTTTGTGGTGGTGGATTTTGACGGGGGAAGACACACTGTAGTAGGAAAAGGCATGACTCAGATCTTCTGAAGCCGCTAAAGAGCATATTAAGCCATCGACAGCTTTTTCTGATTTTCGGTTTTCTTGCAGTAATTGAACTGATTTTTTTTGCTTTTTAATGTAAACAGACTTTCCCCTCTGTAGCCAGCCAAGTCCCCCTGGCGAATCTGGTAGAGCACGGTGGCTTTTATGACTTCACAACTGCAAGAGTTGAAAAAAAGCAACCGATGTCATAAGAATTTGTGCTGCTTTTTCTGAGGTCAGTCCCCAAGGCTTTAGCTGGGACTTGGCTCTCTTAATTCCTCGGAATTGGCCGTGGCCTGTCACATAGCATCTACTTAGCATCGACTCCATTCTGAATGGTTTCCACGTCAGTTGTTCACACATCTCTAGCCCCTGTAGACAGTGAACTTCCCCAGGGCAGGGACCACGACTTACTTATGACTGTGCCTCTCCCACAGCCCAGCCGACACCTTGAACTCGGCCTTTCATACATAGTCCATTCATTCACGTGTGCCCGCATACAAACCTTTCATGGAGTGCCCGCTCTGTACTGCAGGACTCTATGGGGAGAATGGCTCGGGCAGGGTGGGTCATGCAGACACCAGGGACCATTAGAATTCTCATGGAGCAAGGACTCGGCCAGATGTGACTTTTCATTGCACAGCTTGATGCCTTTAGGGTGGTGGACACATGACACCGAGTTCCAGAGGGATCTGATTGAAGGGCAGCTTCGGAAAAGTTGGGGAGGAGGCGGTAGCTGTTCTTTGAGGAGGAAAAAAGTACCTCCAGCTTCAGAATCCTGGCCACCGTTTCCCTTCTTCAATTTGTTTTCTTTCTTTGTACATATTTTTTTATGTGAAAAACTTCACAAACACCAAAGTGAAGAGTGTAATGAACTCCTTGACCCCATCACGCACCTATAACCTTTAACTCACGACCAGTCTTTCATCTTTGTTTCACTCTCTGTCCCCAAGTCTGGATTATTTTGAAGCCAGGCCCAGATGTCATACCATTTTATTCAGATGCTTCAGTATGTATTGCCAAGAGATAAGGGATTTGAAAAAGGTACCCAATTAGAGTTTTAAAAATTAATAATTCCTTAATAACATCAAATATACAGTTCTGCAATTGTCTCACGAATGTTTCTTTTTTATTTTAAAATATATTTTTTATTGATTTTAGAGAGAAAAGGAGAGGGAGAGAGAGAAAGAAACATCAATGATGAGAGAAAATCATTGACCAGCTGCCTCCTGCAGGCCCCACATTGCGAATCGAGCCCAAAACCCGGGCATGTACCCGATCCGGAATCGAACCATGACCTCCTTGTTCATAGGTTGGTGGTCAACCACTGAGCCCAGGCCCTTTTTTATTTTTATTGTTAAACAGTTAAATTTTTACTTGTTTGGTTTAGTATCCAAATAAAGTCCATGAATGGTGACTGGTCGACGTGCTTCTTCAGCCTCTTTTAACTCAGGGTGTCAGTGCTTACCTCGGGGCAGTCTCGCTCCCGGGGGGCCCTTGGCAGTGTCTGGGGACATTTTTATTTGTCACGACTGGGTTGGGGGTGTCACTGGCATGCAGGGGTGGAGGCCAGGGGTGCTGCTAACACCCTCCGTTGCCCAGGACAGGTCCCCATATCAAGGGTGTTGGCACGGAGAAACCCTGACCTAGAGGTTCCACTTTGCTGTCCTTTTCTTTGTTGAGGAAACCAGAGCCTGTGGAGGCCCTGAGTGTCCCCCGTGCGGGCCTGGGCTCCTCACACCTCGGCGCTTCATTTCAACACGTCCCTGGCTCTGAATTTCCTGTAACTTGCTGGTTCAATCTCCCCACATTTTCTCAAGGCGGATCCTGTGCGTGGCCTCTCACACATGGGCATTTTCCTGAGAGGGTGCCCCCTGCCTTTAGCTGGGTCTTGTGTTGGCGGCTGACCTGCCCCACAGACAGGGCCAGCTGTGGGAAACGCTGCGTGAGGCCTGCTGTCCCCGGAGAGGCGTTGTCAAGGGCACGGACTGTCCTGGGGGCCCCAGCTGGCCTCCTGGGCATCCTTCTCTCCCGAGGGCTAGTCATCCCTCCACTTAAGCAAAACATCTCTCCTTTGTGGTTTTGAATTTGACACTAAGAAACTTGACATTTACACAGATGCAAGCTCTCAAAGCAGGTTCCAGGAATTAAAGTTATTCTTAATCAAATTAGCCCTGGAAGCCATACGGAAGCTCTGGTTTCTGCCGTTGGCATGCTGTCCACCACATTCCCCAAATCTACACGAGCTGAGGTATTGCACATGCCCACATTGCGCCCCCCACCACTTTTCCAAAGGCCAGATTCCTGCCACGCCAAGGGCTGAGGGCAGAGCAGAGACAAGGGTGAGGAACAAGACCTCTGCATGGTGGGGAAACAGCTCAGGGCCCTGCAATTTAACTTTTAAGACAGGCAAGGCCCTCGCCCAATAATTGTGCATGCAGTTAGGTCCACCATCAGCAGCCAGAGCTGAGAACTGACAGCAGAAGAACAAACAGGAGTATTTAAAACCCCAGTGGCCTGGGCCCACTTAGGGTGGAGATACAGAGCTTCATTCAAGTAGCCCCTGGGGTGTAATCACCACCAACACTCCCAGCCTTGGGGTCACAGTCTCAGGCAAAAGAGTAAGAAAGGAAGCAAGACGGAGCCTAAATGGGCACAGGCTGGCTGTTCATCACCTGTGGGCAGCTGATATAGGGTTAAGCCTCAGACTGACCTGTGGGCAAAGTCACAAACAATTCCCAGCTTACAGGGCACAGTCCTCTTAGCATAATTAGGCTTGACCTTATGAGGCTCTCTAGATCTTATCTGGGAAGCTAATGGGCTGAGGGAAGTGCAGGAAGTGGCCAAAACAAGTGAAACTCACAAGAACTGTGTAACTATGGAAACCATTACCTTGTTTACCCCTCACTATAAAATAAAGGCTCAGCTTGCCTTGGGATCTCTCTCTGTGGCCTCAGCCAGGCACAGGAAGATCCACGGAGACTAAGGAAAGCTAGAGAGTTCTGAACACTGTCTCCGTGTAAAACATTCTTCGCCGACTCCGTCCACACCTTTGGGAACCCCTGGACCCGCTGGGGCTGGACCCCAGCAATCACCACCACTGTGGGCGCTGGGAGCAGAGGGAAAGGACAGCCCAGCCTCTGGGAGCTTCATGTGGGCACACAGGCGGGTTTTAGTGGGGTGAGAAGAATTCCATGGACAAGGGAGCCCCACATAGGTGGGCCTAATGCCATCTGGGAAAGCTACTAGGATCGCTTAGAAGAGAAGTAGCCAAGCAGAAGGGGGATCAGAGGACCTGGATGCTCTGATCTGCAAGGACCGTGGCCTGGAGTGCAGTGCCCAGGGAGGGGAGGGATGCCCAGGAGTGCAGTGCCCAGGGAGGGGAGGGATGCCCAGGAGTGCAGTGCCCTGGGAGGGGAGGGATGGCTTGGAGTGCAGTGCCCAGGGAGGGGAGGGATGCCCCGGAGTGCAGTGCCCAGGGAGAGGAGGGATGCCCTGGAGTGCAGTGCCCAGGGAGGGGAGGGATGCCTCAGAGT